>NW_010419423.1:147498-149941 GCF_000710305.1 Buceros rhinoceros silvestris
GTACAACGCTGACCACACCGCTACCAAACTCTCTCGTGCCAATGTTAGGAAGGCGCTGTCAGGCTGGCAGCAAGTTGTGTGTGACGCGCACAGGCGTGTGCCCGGCCAGCACGTGCTGCCGACCGCAGAACGAACATGAGCCCGTTCAGCTGAGGGGCTGCGCCGGGGCAGTGGAGCACTGCGTGGCCCTGTGGTGATGCTTCTGGACCCCTCCCCTGGTCCCTGCGTGCCCATCGCCCCAGGTGCCAGGGCGGGGGGACACGGGAGAAGGCGGCAGCTGCTTTCTGCTCCTGATGGGGACAGGCACAGGGGCAGTGCCCCCTGGATGGGCACAGGGTGCAGCCGTCACCATGAGCCCATAGCTGCTGATCCTGTATGGACTGTCCCACCCACGGACAAACCCGCTGCGTGGGCGGCAGCTTGCACTTAAAAAGCATTTAAAATCGTCATCAAAAAGTTAAGCTCTTGCTAAAACAACTCATGGAGATCACGCCAGACAGCTTCTTTTCCTACGACATCATGGCCAGGTGCTAATTTAATTTGTTCAAGAAAATAGGAGAGGTAATAGGTTCTGGCACCACGCGTTGTCCTGAGAGCATACTAAAACCACTCGAGAATCTGCTACCTCTCAAAGCCATCGATATCTGAGCTATGTCTTTATAAACAGGGCACAAATACTTACTGCTGTGGTTTACAAGATAAGGGCTAATAATTTCCTATATAAAAGACTTTTAACCAGAGTAACCAGAACTCCAGCGTCACCCTAGAGTGCTTTGCGTTCCAGGAGCTCCGGAAGGTCTGACCCTCTCCGCGTTTGACTACCAGTGCGTTTGCTAGTTCCGAAACACCGCGTTTCACTTTTAGCAGCACCGAAACATCGCCGTGTTCACAGTACGTCCCAGTGCCAACTGCCACTCCTGAGCAGATAGAGTCACAGGCAGCATTAATTCTCTGGAACTCATTTGCACTGAACTATGCGAAGCCGTACCCAGGTGAGAGTCCACATCCACAGCCGTCTCGCAGACCTACTTACTTCTGCGAACGCGTTACGCAAAATGAGTTAAGGCTTTGGTTGACAAGTGGCTACAGAAATTTATATCCAGCGAGCCCCCCCCCAAAAAAGCAGAAAAGCAAAGACTATATCCGGCCTTGTACGCTGCCAGTTACTGCGTTTGTATGTCGTTGGATCTTTCTTCATCTCTATTTTAAGTGAATTTCTTCTTGGCCGAATCCCGTTGGTTCATTTGGTGCTGGGGAGGGTGTTACAATGTCCACTTAGCTCTTTAGCGAAACACTAAAAATACAGCCAAGAGCAGGAACTATCAGCCAGACTAATTCTGCCCCTGGAATGCCACTGGTTAACCTCTTGACTCATCCACCCACACTAACGCTAGTATATTCGCTCTGTCATCCGGTTTAGTATGATGTGTAACGGTTTGTTTGCAGTCGAACCTGCCCGGTGTATATTCAAATGCCTATATTCTGTTTCACTTTGGGACTAAACTATTGCTTTTTTTTTTTCCTTGGGGGAAATTTTAGAAAAGGTTGGTTTTGTCTCTTGCTTCAAAAGTCTAAAAAAAAAAAAAAAAAATTTATTATATTTTTTGCAGATGTTTCCATAAAATTATCATAATCTTTTTGTAAAGAAAGATGAAGAAATGGATTAAAGATTTTTAATATTTGAAAAGGTAAATAGAAATAATTTATTTGTAATATATTTCCGTTTATTTATTGGTGTTCCCTTAACGCTTCGATGTGCACTATCACTTTAATTTCAACTGTATCCTTGTGAATTTCTCGGGTTTTGGTTTGTTTGGGTTTTTTTTAAGGAAAACGGTCGAACACGTATTTGAAGTAACTGGAATGTAAACCGCTGGCCTACCTGCGCTCCCAACTGTGATTTTAAACCCGGGTTGGATCTGAAACTCAAGACACAAATTTGAAAGCCTTTAAGAGGGGGGAGAATGTTTCTCTGGTGGGTTTCCGAGGGATTATCGATCTGGTTTGTGTGCGGACAGGAAAATGTAAATAGATGAATGTTTCCCATGATGTAAAAAGAGCAAATTAATAAAACAATTAATGCACTGCTTATAAGAGCTGTGGCTTTTCACTGCGAACCCCTCCGCCCGGAACCACCCGGAACCGCCCGGAACCCCCCAGCCTGCTCCTGCTTCCCCTCACTGGGTCCCTTCATCTTGCGCTTCCCTGGGACAGGGAGGAGACCCCTGGCAGAGCCAGCAGACCTTCCCTCCACCAGCTGCCAGACAGGGGTTCTCCCAGTACCTCAAATACAGGCACCACCCGACCCCACAGAAATACAGCCCCGCGATGCTGGACCAGCGCTCCAACGGCCTGGTTTGGCCAGCAGAGCCCAGGGATGGTACCGGCAGGGTGCCGGGGCGGCGCCACCCACCGCCTGGCCCCCCTCAGCCCCTCCGCCGCG
>NW_010419423.1:149962-151604 GCF_000710305.1 Buceros rhinoceros silvestris
GGCCTGGTTTGGCCAGCAGGTCCCAGGGATGGTACCGGCAGCGTGCCGGGGCGGCGCCACCCACCGCCTGCCCGCCATCAGCCCCTCCGCGCAGCAAGATCCGTGCCAGGGATCTATGGGCAGGGGAACCTCTGCTTAAAGGTTTGTTACCACCCAGATGAAGGAACTTCATCTGCTGGCATTGGTGTTCTCGTTGGTCACTCATGAACTCATGATACCCCAGGGACGAAAGCAGGAAAACCGTTCTGCTGCTCAACAGCCGTCCTGCGCTGGCCGGTGTCTGGCTGCAGTGAGAATAGAGCAGAGGGCGTGAAAGGCAGAGCTGCTTCCAGCTGTTCTCCGGCAGAAGAATGAAGAAGTCCAGCCCATGGCTCCCAGCCCTGCCTTTCACGCACGCTTGACGTAAACTTTATCCCTGTTTATACTCCGTGTTCCCTCCCCGATGAAATCACGAGCCTTCCCCACCAGCACAGCTCGCTGTCAGTTTGTTTGCCAGAGCCTGTTCGCTCCTGCTCAGACATGAGTTTTGCAGCACACGATAGGCACATCGGACACCTCAGCCGGCACTTTGGAGCCCACTCGCCTCTCAGACCCGCTGAGCTTTGGCGCTGACTGCGAGCTGACGTTTCTGACAGCAATTACTAATAAAAATACCGGCTGCGCTGCTGCCATTGGCGTTTGTCGCTGGAGTCTCCAGGCTGCAGTTGATTTGGAGGGCAGTGGACGGGTGAAGCTCCCCTTCCCGCTCTGCGTCACACGGCAGGGTCAGGTCAGCCCCACCAGCCTGTGACGCACGGGTGGGCTTGCACAGGGCATACCTGGGACCAGCACCCACTGCTAACCATACTCGCCCCCTTTCCCACTAGCCGGTCACCTAAAAACACTCCCTGTCCTGCCACGCAAGGTCAGTCGCCACCACCCTCCCATCCCTGCGTTGTTGTACGCGGTGGGGAGGTTTTCACAGCCCTCCTCATCGCTGCGGCTGTGGCAGGAGAAGGGAGCTGCTGTCCCTGTGTCATCAGGACACGTTTGGATGCCAGCTGCAGAACATGACGCCTCTGGCCTTCCCAGGCAGTGGCAAGGCTTTCCCACGCTGGGGTCCCCTCGGCGGGCAGCGTCCTTTGGGGTAGCGCGGGCCAATACAGCGGGTCCTCGAGGGCTCTGAGTCACCCGCCCAATCGCCAGCGGGACAAAGGGGCGAGGAGAGGCACTAGGGCTTCCTGGTAGTGGTGTTTGTCATGGTTCTCATCACTGATTGGTGACGACATAATCACAGAAATTAGAGACAGAAAAGCTCTGCTGGGGCATTGTGTTAACACCCTGCATCCCAGTTGTGACCTGGGGCAGGTAAGTCATCACCTCCCTGGCTGGGCTGCACCCAGGGGGAAAACAGCCACACAGGAAAGGAGGGGGGGAAAAAAAGGTGTATTAAACAGGCTGAGCTGGGACATTGCCACCACCTCCTACGGGCCGCTCCTGGTGCAGAGACCTTCATCATACTGACTCGGCGCTGAACAGTCACTCTGGCACAGCACCAGGCTTTTCCTCGCTTTTAGCCAAGCAGGATGGAGGCAATTATGGATTCTGCCACCTCTGTTCAAACACCAGAGCGTGGCAGAGCCCCCGGAGACGGGGACGGCTG
>NW_010419423.1:151737-162031 GCF_000710305.1 Buceros rhinoceros silvestris
CCGGAGAAGGCGACGGCTGCGCAGCCCCTGAGCCGCACCACCACCGCTCTGCCATGTTCCAAAGCTGTCAGAGGTCCCGGCAAAGGGACGGGCCTCGCCTGCAGTCAAAGAACAGCAGGAGGACAGAGCGGGATGGAGGTTTTATGGGTGTCAAATGTCTCACCGGGGTAAGACGTGTGTAAAGAACCATGTGCTGAGGCAAACAGCTTGGTGCAGAGGTGGTAACCAGGGAGCCGAGGTGTTGACTAGCAAAGGTAACCCCTTCTGACATAACTAACCCATCATCTCCCAGGCACGCCTGCAGTCAAAGAACAGCAGGAGGACAGAGCGGGATGGAGGTTTTATGGGTGTCAAATGTCTCACCGGGGTAAGACGTGTGTAAAGAACCATGTGCTGAGGCAAACAGCTTGGTGCAGAGGTGGTAACCAGGGAGCCGAGGTGTTGACTAGCAAAGGTAACCCCTTCTGACATAACTAACCCATCATCTCCCAGGCAGGCATGCCCACCAAACCAGCAGGCTTCTGTTTTCCTGTTGAACTGGCTAGGGGTGCTCACCCCTGCCTTCTGGAAGCCCTTCGTGAGCCCACGTCCAGCGAGGGATTGCTCGGAGCAGAGCGGTGACCGCCCCGCTGTGTTCTGTGTGCTCCACAGAGCAGGTAGCACTGAGGTGACAGTGCACGGGATGAGCTGGGCTGTGTGGTGGTCATCTTAGAGCTTGTTCTGTCTCCTTTTTCTCTGGGATAAGAATTTGTCACCACAGCTCACCGTTTTGGGAAGAAAACTTCCCTGCTGCCTGAACAAAATACAACAGTGAGACTTCTCCAGTTTTAGAGAGCCCCGGCAAACCTGTGGCTGGGGCAGCCTGCGGGGGGGAATGGAGGTGACTGGTACACATCATTCCTCATCTCCCCACACAGTACCTGAAGGGAAAGGGAAAAAAATGGTACCCTCGAGGCAGCTCCCAGCGGCTCATCACCACGGGCGACAGCACTGTTCTGTGCTGTGCTACTGGAGCACGGACCACGGCACCCAGAGCCAACACAGGGAGAGCCACGAGCGGCCCTAGGGAAGGGGGGCAGCAGGAGGAAGGAGAGGCTGGGCAGAAGAGCCTGGAGACCACCATTAAAGCTGCAACAAGCTCAGCCGTGACCAAAGGATTTGCTGTCACAAGCTGCAGCCACAGCTGAAGGGGAAGCCTCCTTCCCGTCCTGGAACAAGGACTGTTAAACAGTTTCTAAATACCTGACATCCCTTCCCCGAGCGTCAGAGGCACCACAATGTCCGTGATGTGCTGGGGCAGCACCGTGCCCTCGAGCAGCCCCTGGGCCCTCAGCGGAGGACAGAGGAGGTGCAAGTCTCGGGGCCACACCAGGGCTTGCCCGGGCAGGGCTTTGTCACACGCTGCTGGAACGATGCCAGCTCTGGGGGAACGTGGCGTGGATTTCACACAAATAACGTCACCCAAAAGCAGCCCAGGTCAGTTCATGGCCTTCACGGTGGGAAAGGAGAGTTTGAAAGGGCAAGCCTTGTTTTCGTCTCGCTAGCAACTGTTCTAATCCAGCACAAACACCGGCGCTGGATTCCCAGGGAGGTTACCCGGCTGCAGCGCTGGGAGAGACAGGAGACTCAGGCTGACAGCCAGCTGTGGAACTTGGCTGATGAGATGAACAGAGATGAACCTTCAGCAGCCCCGACGGAAACACGTCCGTTTGTTACCCTGCGAGCGGACCCAGGAGGGCCGCGCCTAAACCACCCAAATTTTCAGTCATGATCCTCTGAATGCGCGAGGATCCCACGACCTTGCTCCCTGCCCTGACTCACCACACCAAATCCTGCTCTGACTTAAAACACTGTAAAATCAGGTGACTGATGTCGACGGAGCCGCCTGACCGCAAACAGCAAATAGCTTCTTCGGTAAATAGATGGCGCGCACCAGCCTGAAAGCCGCCGCGCAGCGCTGTCACCTACTACTGACCTACTGCGGCAGCTGACAACAAGAGGTTTCCTTTTGTTTACATCTCTCCTGGCAATTGCATCGGGAGGAGTGCAGCCTGCCCGCGGGAGCGCGCGGGGAGCTGGGAACCCAGCCATCCCTTAGCAAACCGTGCCGTCCTCCACGCGCCTTTCGCCCGTTGCTTAACAGCCTGGTGCTTGTACACAAAAGGGGAAAAAAACCCACTTGTGCGCAGCCCCGCGGTCACCGCAACGGCTTGCGTCCATCGCCTTCTCCCGATCGGGCAGCGCTGAGATTGCAGGTAGGTAGCAGCCCACCACCCCGCCGTACTCATCCTCTCTGAGCTCAAGCAACTCTTAGTAGAAGGCGGGGAGTAAAATCAGGAAGCCAGGCCAAAAAAAGGACAAAGCCAACTGCAGAAGCACACAGAATTTGTCATTAAAGCGCCGCAACGGCTTGCGTCCATCGCCTTCTCCCGATCGGGCAGCGCTGAGATTGCAGGTAGGTAGCAGCCCACCACCCCGCCGTACTCATCCTCTCTGAGCTCAAGCAACTCTTAGTAGAAGGCGGGGAGTAAAATCAGGAAGCCAGGCCAAAAAAAGGACAAAGCCAACTGCAGAAGCACACAGAATTTGTCATTAAAGCGTCATCCAAGCAGGTTTTGTTTGCCAGCGGCTGCCTGGGCCGATATAACAGCATTCTGAAATGATTTTGAGCTAGAAGTGTTTTCTGTCCAGCAGCTTAACAGTGACGGTCCATGGTGTCCCCAAGCGAGTGCCATGCGGGTGCTGTCTCAGCATCCCTGCCGCACACATTGGTCATAGCCACCACGGCCGGGCTCTGCCAGCTGCGGGGCCGCAGCCCAGCAGCTTCCCCTCACAGCGTGTCCCTCACTGGTAGCTCAGAGGACATGGTGCTGGAGGAGCCGCGGGCTTTCTGCGGTTCCTCGTGCTGATGCCAAGTCAGAAACCCCACCCGAGCTGGGGGGACGCATCGCCTCGAGCACCGGTAAGTCTCTCACCAGGGCCAGGGGTTGAGCAGCCAACTCAGGCAGCGCCCGCTCGCCCAGCATCGCACCTCAGCTCGCCCTCTCACTGGTTTTCCCTCCGACAGCATGAAGCCCTGCTGTCGCGCCTCAGGAGCCAGCGTGCTGGGTTTGCTCTGGGCTTTCAGCATTATAACTGGGAGCAGAAGTTGGATCCGTTTTTTAATGCCTCTCTCAAAAGGTCAAGGAAACATGAAACTGCAAAAGGCTGATTCTCCTCTGTGTAAGCCCAGAGGGCAGCACAGCAATGGTATTTTTAATGATTTTGTCCCCCCCGCCTTTTCATGGCGGGGGATGAGCCCTCGGCCCATCTGGTGACAGCTCTCACAGTAGCGCTCCTGCTCTCACATCACCCCTTCTGCGAAGCTCCTGATGGACGTTGGCAGCACTGGAGAAGCTCCCGGATGAGCAGCGGGAAAGGTGGGGGGCTGTATCTCAGCGCTTGGCCTCATCACGGGTTTTGTGGTTCTGGTGCCACACAGTCACCATCCACAGCCCTGGGCACATGCACACACGGGTACTGTTAGAGTGTAAACGTGGTGAGAAGGTGTTTGGTGTGATTTAACATCGCCTTAGCATCCCCCCAAAGCCCCAGCCAGAGGAGCTGCGCTGGGCTGAGCGCTCTGCAAATACTGACACTTTCTGTCTTACCGTGTTCGCAGTCCAGGAGGGAGCCCTGCACCAGAGCTCCCTGCTCCAGAGTTGTGATTCCTCTTTGGAAATGAATTGCACAATTCAAAGCATCATAAACCAGCATGGCCTTTCTTTTGCCACTACTAGGAGAGCAATTACTTTACTAAGAGCTGTGACGGCAAAGTCCTGTGGCTGAAGACTTTACCATCCCCACCCTGAATTAAGCTGTTGCTATAAACCCCACATCCAAGACTACAATAAAACACAATCTTCCGGTTCCCAAACCCTCACCAGTGATTCAGCACGAGCAGCGCAAGGCATCACCTTGCTGCCGCTGAACAGGGACACGCCGTCAGGTAAACTTACTCTGAGCTCTGTCACAAGAGCTGCTCCCAAAGCTGCCCCACTGCTCAGACACGGGTCTGCGGGATACCCGCAGCGGGACTCAGGTGAGTCACCATCGCTCACAGCTGTAGCAGGAGCGGACGCCACAGGAACGGCTTCTGGCCCGACGCCCAGCGCCTCGCCGAAGGTGCGGGTGTTTGGAAAGGAAACAGCAGTTTCCACAGCTGTGAGCGTCAGCACCGGCACACAGCTCGGCTACACCCCGAGGATAAACCAGGCCGAGGGGCTTGGGAGCTGCGCTGCGCCTCAGAGCACGGCCGGGTGCCGCTGCCAGCTGTCACACAGGCACAACGCCTGCGGAGTTCAAAGGCAAAGCGGCGAAGGACTTGTTACTCCTCAGGGTGCTCCACAGATTTGTGTGCTGTCACCTGCCTGGGCAGCGGGAGATGCTCACTGGGTCAGCCGAACTCGGAGAGCCACAACACCATTACAACACCCGTGCACTGGGAAACGCTTTCTGGCTCTGCGTATCTCCTCATCTCATCTTCGGGACAGCGCAGCAGCGTTAAAAACACCGCCAAAACACCCAGGAGCACCTCAGCATTCCCCTTTTGCCCTGCCATTGCAGCCTCCAGCTTCATGAAGGACATTCGTCCTTCCCACCAGCTTGGCCGCATTTGGGGCAGGGGGAGGACCGACGTCAGGGCTTACGCCTGCGGGCAGGTTATACCTGTGAACCTGGGAGTGCCTGCGGCAGAACGGCCTCACCAGAGCCCTTCAGCAAGCGCCAAGACCTGAGCACCAGAGCCCTTCAGCAAGAGCCACGACCTGAGGCTGAAGCTCTCGGCCTCCCCGCCACGCCGGGAAGCTCGTACTTTTATTGCTGCTCCAGCACTCGGGGCCACCACCAGCGCTTCCACCCGCACAGGGCAAACACCTGCGCCCACACCAAGCGATAATCCCAGGAGTGGTGGTGGGGGCACCAAGCGGCGACTACAGACGGTGTCCCAAGGTCTGGTTAATGTTTCAGCTCTTGCCCCTCACGGGCTGCCCTTTGAGCCGTACGCGGCGTGTCACCGGTGTTTGTAGGGCTGGTTCCACTGGGCTGGGTGCCTTCTCTTTTAAGAGGGGGCTGACACCAGAAATCCCCTGTCTGATCTCCACCCACACCAGTGAAAAAAAGAGTATAACCTTGATTTCCACAGGCTTCGGGGGTTTTTTCACGTGAGAAGAGGCTGCGGCATCGCCGGACGCCCTGTGAACAGCTAACGGGGCAAAGTCCTTGTTTCCTTTGTAGTGAAAAAGTTCAGGGCCGGATTTTGATTATCACAAGGAGTAGTAAAGTACACAGAGCAGAGATCGCACGTTGGGTAAGAATTATCACCGAGGCAAAAAAACCAAACAGAGACAGCAAAACAAACGCGTGCCCAGCCGAGGCAGCACTGCCCCACGCTGTACGCAGCCTGCGGCACCCACGAGAAGCTCACGAAAAGCACCGGGCTGAGCTCAGGATGCAGCGCGGGCTGGCACAGCACAGCACAGCACGGCAGCCAGGGAGTCCTGCCAGGCCACGGAGGGCTCATCCTGCCCTTTCAACAGCTTTCTTCAACGTGCAAATTAAAGTAAACCAGATGAAGTGCCGAAGTCCAGTGTCATGTCACTGGGATACACACCAAAAAAAAAAAAAAAAAAAAAGAAACCCAAATGGGTATACATGAAATTACAGATTGGAACTTACGGCAATGCCGACGGGCTTTTAATATTTTGCAAATTAAAGTAAACCAGATGAAGTGCCGAAGTCCAGTGTCATGTCACTGGGATACACACCAAAAAAAAAAAAAAAAAAAAAGAAACCCAAAACCAAACAGGGGAGGGATCAAGGGATCTCTATTTTTATTTTTTAGCCAGGGTTAGGATGCAAAGCGCAGTTGTTCCAGTGTGATGACGGATGTGCTCCCACACTACACCCAACCTGCCTCTTCACAAGGGTTTGAGTGTTCTTTTACAAGCCTGGGAAAAATAAAATTCCACATTTTCCAGAGAACTGAAGTCCTGCCTGGCAGCTCCCTGGCTGCGGGCTGGGTCCCTGCCGTGCTGTTGCTGCGTTCTGCCTTGGTTGGGCTCCGGTGCGGTCTCGGCTCCCCTCGGGTTCCCAAAGACGCTGTTTTGCCCCTTTCAGTCAGATCCACCCACCCCCATGCAAATATCTCCAACCAGCAAAAGTCACGGGGATTTACCGGCAAAACACGAACACTGCAGTGGCTGTTTGGACAAAAATGCAGCCACAGGACCGAGCTCGCAGGCTCCACTTGTAAATGCCCCCATCACACGCGAGACGAGCTCTGAACCATCTCCAGGCTTGCACAACCGGGCGGCCGGCAGCGAGCGGCGAAGCCGTGGGAACTGGCAGCAGGGTGGTGCGGGAGGGCATCGGCACTGCCAGACTATTCCGCTGCGATCCAGAAACTGGGAGTCGCCACAAGAGCCATCTTCCCCCCCCAGAAAAACACTCCCTCTCCTGGAAATTTGCCTAAGCCTGTGTACGGTTCCCAGAGTCCTTGGGCAAAAGGACGAGTTGTGGTTCGGCGGTTTACGGGATCAAAGGCGGGTGATGGCCCTATCGCCGGAGCAGTCGCCTTTTCACGCGTGGGCATTTTAGATACAATTCCTTAAAGCCCAAACTCTCATGTGTCCAAGGGAAGTGAGTTCAGGCCAACCACAGGGCTGAGGAGCGGGGCGGATTATTCATCTTTAATTACACATAACTGAAATGGGTTTTCCCCATTTCAGGGGGGTCTTCTCTCAAACCCTGCAGCTGCCGTCCTGCACCCAGCCAGCACCAACCAGCCACAGTTTAAAATCCCCAGGGTGCGTCTCCCGGTCCCCCTGCAGCAGGACATTTCCCAGGGTAGGAGGGAGGCTCAGCCAGCTCTTCCTTCCATGGCAGAAAGCGCCCAGCTACGGCTTTGCAATCACCTCGCATGCTGCTTCCCTGCTCTCCGGCCAGGC
The DNA here is from genome assembly GCF_000710305.1 of Buceros rhinoceros silvestris. Lineage (NCBI taxonomy): Eukaryota > Metazoa > Chordata > Aves > Bucerotiformes > Bucerotidae > Buceros > Buceros rhinoceros. The sequence goes on from NW_010419423.1 coordinate 158,724, forward strand.
CACCAGCAGCTGGAGAGAGGTGGAGGGAGCAGCTCCAGCTCTGCCATGGCAGCTCCCCACACCTGGCCAAGGGAGCTGGGCAAGGCGCCGGGGCAGCCTGCTGCAGCCCAGACCCAGCAGCAAACGGGGAAGAGGGCTGTGGTAAGGGGAGGATCAAAGGGAAATCTCCAGGGAAGTCGAGGGTTTGGAGCCAAACTGCCCCTGAGCTCAACAAGCATCACAGAGCGCAGGGTCACACCACCGAGGAGCCACTTCTGCTGGACAGGGAGTCCAGGTAATGTGGGCACTGGCGGGTCCGCACTGCCCTCCTCGCTCCTCTGGCCCTGCGGAAGGGAACCCCAGCTTCTCTGTCAGCATGCTGGAGAGGGACGGATGTAAAACATCTGACGGCAGAAATACCTGTTGCTCATCAGCATAAACTGGAGGGAAACGATGCCACTCCCCAAACCTCCACGTGTGCTGCTTATTTGAACTCCAGCTGCTGCATCAAAGGAAGTTCAGAGCGTGGTGCTGGCCCGTGGCACCCTCCCCAGCCAGGTTTCCCGTGCTGCCCTCCCCAAGGCCACCAGCACTCTTCTGGCCTGGGGACCTGCACCGCTGCCACGCTTACATCCAGGTGAAGGAATAAGGTGTTGCAGGACAGAGTGGGAACTCTCACACGGCGATACCTGTATGCTCACGTTCCCAGCACCTCCTCCTGGGGTCCAAAGAGACCGTGTGGGACATGTTCCTCTGCCCCAAGTATCACGGACACAGTAGATGAGAAATAAGACCAGGTGTCTCTCAGAAACCCAGCACACACCCGTTGTTTTACTGACAGTGACAGGGGCCTTCTGCATCTGAGCAGCCTCCAGAAATAGAGGCACAGCCCGCAGGGCCAGGGCTGCCGGCATGGGGACAAGTCCCGGCAGGTGAGGAGATGGAGCTGGCTGAAGCTGCTTGTGGCAGGACACAGGGAGCAGGTCTGGTTTGGTAGAGGAAGGGGGGTGGAGGGACAGCAGACAGCGTGTGCTTTGCAGGTGTAAATCTGTACACTAAAAGGAGACATTTGCAGGAGGTTTTTGCCACCAGCTAAGGAAGAGAGACTTTTGAGGAAGCCCTTGGAGAAAGTTGGCAGCACATCACTGGAAATACCTGGGCTGGACACACGCCAGCTGAATTTAACACGAAGAATGAGTTACAGCAGCAACTGCCTAAGCAGCGGTTAACACGATAACCTGGACTGACCCGCGAGCGGAGGCTGGCAGAGGAACGCCTGCCACACGCCTCACCGGTGGGACATCCACCTGGGCACGGCCTGGGGCAACGCCGACACCAGCAACGCCGTCGACTCACAGCCAAACCCAAGCCCTCCCGTTCTGAAAGCGCCTGGTGGGTTTCGCTGCCAACTGCTGCTCTGCGGCTCCCCCAGCTCAGGAAGCAGAAGTCCAAGCCACGCCGAGCCACCGACACTGGGAAGATGTGAACAGAAGCTGGGCTGTTTGCATCAGAGTGGGATTTGCTGTTGCGGTTAGTTCAGCGGGGTAGGAAGGATCAGATGACTTTCAAACCAGCACAAGACTAGTCAAAATAATCTCTAACCTAGTTAAACGGACAACGTGTGGTACTGTGTAAGCAGTCTCTGGTCAAACAGGGAGAGGGGTGATAGAGGGAGAGTTCAAACAAGGAATGAGACCAGAAGCACAGAAGAAAAAACAAAATCAGACGTTTGGCACGAGGTCAGGCAATCGGAACATCTCCGGCTAGAAAAGGAAGTGAAATTACAGGCGCTGGCAAAACAGCCGAACGCTTCCTCAGGCAAAAACCACCGCTGGGGTATCCTCACCAGCGGTTACGCGGCTGCTCCCCAGAACGATTTCCAAGACGGCTATGCGAACTCCTGAAAGCAAGCTGGAGGACATCCCATTCTTCCCACAGCCGGTCAAGTGACTCTTGGGTTTCACAGACGCATGAAGGTGAGGTGAAAAGGCTGAAAGCGCCCAGCCGAGCCCCCAGATCTGCTCACCACCCAACGGAAACCCAACCTGGCTGCTGCAGAGGGGCTGGGACACCAGGGGCCGAGCCCGGAGAGGAGAGAACGCTGTTTGGGCTAGACAGGACACGTCAGTTAAAGACAGCTGGTAGTTCATCCCCGGCATAACAGCTTTTTGGGGGGGGCAGCAGCCAGCTCAAAGCGTGTGGCACATCCTTCCCACAGCCGTCCGACGGTACGGATTTCAGAGTGGGACCAAGCACTGTCTGTCTGTTTACTGACTGCCATACTGGTACCAGTCAGAGGCCGCACAACTGGGAGTTACTTCCTCGCCGCAGATAAAAATACACCTTCCCTAAGAGAAGCCAAGCCCTGCCAGCTCACAATGTGCCACTGGTGGAGAAGCTCCAGGAGCGCTCACCCGGGGGGCGTTTCCCCAGCAGCACAGCAACAGTGCAGCAATGGGGAGAGACTCAGAGAAGACAGACAGACGTAAATACCTGCTGCAAACCGCCCAGCATAGGAACTGACCTGCTCTCGCCGCAGTCAGGCCGATCCTCCTCATCATCAGCTTAATGACGCGACGACCCACGCACGGGGTTTTCTACAGCCAGACAAAGGTTCCTCGCTGTGAGAGGATCACATCGATGGAGAAGGCTCTGGGCAGGTACCAAGGGAAAGCAGCCCCAGCCCTGCTCTGCAGCCCCAGAGCAGCTGCCCCAGAGTAAAGGGGGGTAGATCATGGTCAGCTGCTCTCATGGTTCACCCAACGAGCTGCCAGCTGCCACCTGTTAAGTCACAAGCTCAGGGCACTGCTACCTGTGTGCATCTTCACAGGCTTATTACATGCTGCTGGGAGCAGCTGAAAGAGCAGCCCATGGAATTCGGCAGAAACGCGGCTATCCAGCGGAACAGGGATTAGCCGGGAGGCAGATGTGACCTATTCGTGTCGGCAGCAGCTTCAGAAACCACGATTCCCACTACACAGCGAGGCAGCACTGCCTTGCTACAAAAGGCTGTGAAGTTTACCCTGGTCTATGTGTAGCCAGACCTGTGGCACCTGCCAGTCACAGACTCGACACCTCAGAGCTGACAGCATAGAAAGATTCAGAAAGAAAAGGCAGTTTTAGAGCAAGAAAAGCCAGTTTTGAAGGGGAAGGTGAGCAAAATGCCTGAATGCCACGGCTTGGAGCTGTCAGCAGGGATGCCTGCAAATGCAGCTGGGTAAGGCAGTCTGTGTTTTGACTTCACAGTACAGCCAGCATCACCTCACCGGGCTCTCTGCGTGCGCAGCGCTGCAGGCACTCGCTGTTGTGATCGGGACCGGAACAGACGC
>NW_010419423.1:162370-162796 GCF_000710305.1 Buceros rhinoceros silvestris
GCCGGTGAGCGAGGGACGTACCAAAGCGAACGTGAGGCGGGTCCGTGCCAGTAATCCCTGCTGGGCGACTGCCAGGAGGGAAGTGGACAGCTGCAAGATGCCAAGAGGAAGAAAAAATGAGATCCCCAGTGAGCTTCGGCAGAACCGTGTCCAGGAGTAAGTTTTAAACGTTAACAGGAAAACTGCCTGAGCGCTGGGAGAGGAACGACGAACAAAACCGGTCAGGGACAGGCAGCGCACAGACAACCGCCAGCAGGGGCACCCGGGCCCCTCCTCTCTCTCCCAGCTTTCCGGCTTTCTCCTGGCACCCCTTTTGCAGCACCCCTCTGCCTGGGCACCAGCACCGTCCGGCCGCGGAGCCCGAGGCGGGTGTGCTTAGCCAGCCGGTCGCCCCGCTCAGGCTCTTCCCTCCCCCAGCACGTTTGG
>NW_010419423.1:163448-171277 GCF_000710305.1 Buceros rhinoceros silvestris
CCCCGCGGTCTCCAGCAGCCCACGGCAAAGTCTTCCGAGCCAGCCTATGCGAGTGTTTCCAGTCAGGGCTCGGACTCTGACCCCGCTGCCCCCCAGCCGGATCTACCGCTGCTGCCGGAGCAGCACAACTGCCCCTGTGGTCCCATTGTTTCCCTCTGCTCTTTGGTTTTTTTTCTTGCTCGCTGGTAAAACAAGTTTCCAGAAATAGACTTTTCCTTCGGTCTCTCAGGGCTGAGTGGCTGGTGCATGAAGCCTGGGGTTCACTCCTAGGGCTCCTGCTCAGTTCTGGCTCCTACATCCACCTACCTTTGATAATTTTACCTGGAGTTACTTCAAGTTTCTGCTCTGGAAGAACAGTTTCAGGCAAACTTCAACAGCCTGCACCAAACCTGTGCTGGGTCAGAGGAGACCATCACCTCCCCTTTGGGATGTTTTCAGTGGGCGCTCGGTGTGAGCGACTCTTCCTCCCAGTTAGAGAACACCTCAGGGCAGGGAAAAGCTTTCCCATGGTGTGCCAGGTGCTCCTCAGCCGAAGGCTCCAGACTACAGCTGAGCTGCGAGGTGTAACCTTAACACCGGAACAAAACACTGCCCTCAAGCAAAACCGGTGTGGAGCAAAGCCCCTGGGTGAGCCAGCCAGCACAGGGACAACCAGCGCTTGTCACCCGGATCAGCCAGCCAGCACGGGGACAACCAGTGCTTGTCACCCGGGCAGGGCTGCGGAGCTGGGTCACACTATGCCATTCTGGGTGGCACACTGGTGGATGCATGCAGTGCAGAGACCACAGGCTTTTCCTCTCACTGAGAGCCGTGAGCCCGAGCGGCAGCAGCTTTCCTCCTCGCCCCGTTCTCGTTCTCAGCGCTGCAGCTGTTCTGCTGGAGTCACCGAGCCGGGCAGCTCAGCCAGCGAACCTCAGCGCCTGCTCCTCAACGCACTGACGGGTTTTATTTTAAAGGGCACAGTAAGCGAGAGCAGAGGTCTCTGAGAACACCCCTCAGCAATGCGAGTCCCTCACTTTTCCTCCGCCCCTCAGCACACCAGTGGGGAAAAAGCCAAACCACTCAAATCCAGCGTATCTGCGTGAGGTTGCTGTTCCTCGTCAGTGCTCGAGGCGTGGGCCTAAGGAGTGTTGCAATGAAGTTCCTTCCTGCATATGGACAAGGAAGCATCTGCCAAGCCTTCACCGAAGATGACGCTACTCTTTGGGTGCCCTGCACCCGCTGAGAAGTCTCCTGTGCCACCAAAGGCCACCTACTGACCAATTTCTACCTCGACACTGACCTCACAGCTACCCAACAGCGTACTTAGGTTTTATTTTGTAAACAGCCCCAAAAAACCCAAACAACTAACAAAGCGTACACGAGTATCCCAGGAAAAACAGCCTAGAAGCGTGAGGGGCAGCGTGTCCAACGACACGACACAGGGCTCTTCCCAGACACGTGAGCTATTCCTTGGAGACAAATACACGGCTATGTTCAAAACTGTTTTTCCTACCTTTATTTCTTAAAAACTAACTCTAGATTCATATGGCAGGTGAGGATGGCTCTGTGATGCTGAAGCTGGTGCAGACCTGAGTAAGCCACAGCGTCTACTCTTTGCCCTTTTTTAAAGAAAAGACAGTCATCGATGTTACACTTGCAGGCTACAGCCAGGCGGCTCAGCAGCATTCCAGAGTTCTCCAGAGCACAAACAAGAGCATTTCTGACACTAATAAAGGCCACAGCGAAACAAAACGTGTACACACAGCAGTCTGGGGATGGCCGTCCTCACCCCTAAGGACAGCCCTCAACTCGCCAGCTCTCTTGCCCCCCCAGCTCTCTTGCCCCCCCAGCCTCCCCAAGAGACAACTGGTTTGGTTTTAAGGATTAGCTGGACGGCTTTTTTCCCCTGGAGGTGTCTTATTTCACTGTTGTTGGAAGAGTAAGGGTGAGTGACCAGCATTCATTCAAGTCAGTCGAAACGTGAGCTGCAAGTCTTCACATTTTTCAGGAGTAAGTCATTTAGAGAGCAAAGTCCTTCTCTGAAAGGAAACACAGATTCTGTTGGCCATAATAAACCCCAATACAACTGGAATCTCTTCTACATCTTCGTCAACCACCTGTTTTGAGTATCTCACCAACATCTGGCCCCACAACTCAGATCTCATCCCCACACAGCCTCTTTGGTTTCGGTCTACTGGAATTACCAAGTCACAACCTTGTCATCGCTGGCCCCAGAAGAGTCAGAGCGGGAGCCCTTCTCCCTCCCCCTCAAAGTCTGTCACCAGCAGTGTCTAGGAGCTAAGAACGCTCACCCCAGCCCCTCTGCTGGCCTCCTCATCTCATCTGCAGGAGAACCTCCCCACGGGCTGTCACATCACCCAGTCCTGAGGTACTTCTAGGAGCCAAAGGTGGAACTCTTAGAGGGGCCATAGATATCCCCGCTGGAACCTAACGAGAGCTGCCTGCACAGCTCCCTTTGGCCCCTTGAAACACTTCAGCGCAGCAGAACACGGTCAGGTACTCCTGGCTCCCTTTTCAGCATTCCTTTCAACATCTGGTTAACAACAGCTGCTGGCGTAGCTCTCTACACCGAACACAGCCAGGAGGAGCTCAGAAGTACTGCCCTCTTTCGATTATTTCAGGAGTAAAAGCTGTGTCTTCTGCGAAGCTCGTATTCAACAAAATACTCTGCGTGCACCCATTTTTAAAGAAAATATTTTATTACATTATGGGAAAAAAGCATAATCATCCAAAGTTCATATTGTTAAAAAAATTGGAAATTTATTTTAGACAGCGTGTCGGGATATTCTGTTCCGCATGGGAATGATAAGAAGACTCTGTATCATTACTAGATATTGCACAGTCTGAAAGAAACAAAAACAAATCACATGATCTTGGGAACCATCTCACATTATGAAAAACCTACAAAGAAAACATTAAAAAAACCCCAAACAACACACGATCCTTTTCTTCTACAGTAGCTTTAAGTTTATAATTCTTGGAATGACCATATTCCACTGAAGACCATCTCAGTGACAGGAAGCTTCATTTCAGCAATCCCTTGTGCAAATAAGATTAATAAAAAAAAAATAATAATAATGCAGTGAAGTCTTTTGATGTCGTGTGGGTGGTGATGACCACACAGCTGGTAGATCCCTGCCTGGAAAAAAACAAAACGGGGAAGGAGAAGGAAGGGGATTTAGGCCATCAGTTTCGCCTGCAACTCCATCTCTGCCGCCCTTTTGAGTGCAACATCCACCAGCAGCTGAAATCCACTGAAATCCTGGTTGAGGTCTGGTGGGGTTGGAGGAGGAGTGTTAAAGAGCCCGCTCTGTGCATTTGCACCAGGTCCCAGTTTGGACGCGTCCTCGTGGTAGGAGAGGGGGTTGTCTGTGAAGGCGGTGGCCGGGGGCTGCGGCAGGTCCGTGGTCTGACCCACGTCCGCCGGCTGGCAGAAGTGGAAAGGGGCATCTTTCAACGCAGTCACAGTCGTGTGGCAAATGACTGACGGCCGAGCCAGGACCGACCCCGGGGACGCCGGCTTGGAAGAGGACACAGTCTTGCCGAGCGGAGCGGCGGCAGGGAGGAAGGCAGCCTCCTCCAGCAGCGGCATGAAGTTCTTGGTGCCGATGGAAGGCTCCACCAGGCTGCCCTCGGGAAGCTTGGTCCCTCGCCGCGAGATGGTGAACTGGTTTGGGTCTTTGCCATCCTTCCTCAGCATGTCGGGTAAGAGCCTGCGGCGCGCGTTGATAAACCAGTTGCAGACCTGGGAACATAATGACATCTTAATTTCCACCTCCATTCATTCCCGACCCTGCACCGTCAGAGTCGCTGGGTGAGATGAACGCATCCCTCCCAGCAGTTCCCTTAGCTGCAGAACAAGAGAGACCTACCGACAAGCCCTGACACGCCTGGCCAAGGCCCTTCCCTTGTCCCTCGTCTACCTGCCCGCCCTAGCCCCCCCCAGCCGCTCCGGGACACCTGAAGACTCGGAGGCCCAACCCCGGGGTTTACGTTTAACTCTGTGCACACACATTAACCTATGGGCTATTGTTCCCCACGCTCAGGTTAATTAACAACAGGAAAACCTTTTCTCTCTGAAGAGAGCCACTCCTCCCACAAACAGTTACTGATTTTCCTTGTTCAACTGACTGTGTCGACAGACATAACATGAATTACCTCATTTAAGTTTGTCCTTGTTTAAATATCAAACCAGTTTCCTGGGCGATACAGGATAGTTTACAGTTTAACGTCTTTTTTTTTTCTGTTTACTACATAAAGGAAGTTTTCTTTATGATGTTACAGCAAGGAAATTTTACTTTATAGCCAATTACAAAATCCGTACTAATGCATTAATCTGGAAAAAATAAAGCCCTGAAGTCAACAGGAGTGCTCAGGGGTGGTGCACCTACCACCTCCCAAACCTGACCAGGGTTTTACCCAAGTTCTCAGGCAGGCGCGCTCCCACGAGGGGGAAAGCAGCGGCTGCCAACAGCTATTCCACCAGAGGTGATGAGGGAAGACAGGGGACCAAGGGACCTCTCAGGGGCCAGCGGGATCCCTGGTCAAAAACCCAAACTGACCTCCCAGAAGCCTCACTGTACCTAGAGAGACACTCTTGAGTAGCTCTGTCCCATACAGGCCATTCCACTGATCTCAACAGCAGGCATCACACCCGTCATCACACAGTGCCTGCTCCGCAGGAGTGAGCCCCAAGCTGCCGTTTTACAAGTGACGCTTTCTGTTAAGCTGCCTCTCTACCACCGTAAAGCCTCTGGTGACAAATAAATACCTTCTCACCATCGATTACCTTATACGGACACTTGATGTCGTCTGCAAAAATGAGCACGCACGCTCGAATTCATGCCTGACTGTTCTCCCAGAGAAGTAATTTTATTCCCGACAAATAAAGAACATCCCAACACATGATTCATTTGTATTTCTCCTTACAGGAGCTGTCAGGAGAGTGAGTAACGACAAAAAGGGAAATCTCACACGCAGCGTCCACATCTGTGTCAGCAACTAGCCCACGGGTGGATCAAGAAGAAAACAGCTCCTGTTGAGGCGAGAGCTCCCTTTCCATACCTGTAGTGTGGAGAGGTGTGTTTGCCGGGACAGCAGCGCTTTCTCTTGCTCTGAAGGGTAAGCGTTGTACCGGTGCTCGTACAGCCAGTCCCGAAGAATCTGCACGGACTCCTTGGGCAGGTTGCCACGTCTCCTCCGTTTGCCTGAGCCCGCAGACGAGGAGAGGTCCAGCGGGACATCCATAGTGTCATCATCCTCCGTTTCGCTGCCCGATATTGCAACTACACCTGCAGTTTAAGAGGAGAAGAACAATCAGCCTCCTAAAGCCGTAAAGCGCTCGGCCCCGGCACTCTGCAGTCCAGACGCGTTTTACCACGTTAACTGTCTTAACAGGTGTGATCCACGGCAGAGCCTCCGGCACCGGAGATTTGTCCTGCAGCCTTCGCTTGTCAAGCTGGAGCTTTTCTGTCAGCTGAACAAAAAAGTAGCACCAATGGTCTGTTCCCAGGGGAATTCTCTGCAAACCCTCCTTTTCTTGTTCCCCTGGCAACCTTTTATCTGCTGCCTGTTATCAGATAGCTCCTCTCCAACGCCAGCACGGCCCAAATCTGCTGGCTGTGGTATGCGCCCAGCACTCCTCTTCAGGGATAACCACCCAGCAGCCGGGCAAGAGGTCACCGAGCGAGAACTTCAAACACCCAGCTCAAGCAATGGGCTATTTAACCACTTCTGAACACGGTGACGCTCCCCTCCCAGGAGAGGCGGCTTGTGGATTTCATAAATCCATAGATCATTCCACAGCTACTAATGAGCACTAAAGGAACGAGAAAAGAAGGAAGGGGGGAATCACGTCTGCCCCAGCCCTGAGTGGATTTCCACTGGGGAACGTGCAGGAGAAGGGAAGAATCAGGAGTCCCCCGACTGTATCAGGAGATGGACCTCTGTAACTGAATTGCACTTCTGTACCCATCATTTCAGTTGGGGGGGGGTGTTTGTTTGTTTTACATGTACCACTTTGCACCCTGATTATTTTTTCAGCTCCACGGCTTTCATCTCATATTTTAACCTGTGGAAATGTGTGTTCTGTGCTACACTTAGTCCAAGAGCTCCGGATCCCCAAGCTGACCGCATACCCTTTCCCTTCGACACACACAAAGGAAGGAGCAGGTTTCGAAATGTGAGTACCCCTTGGTGCAGACACCACTCTACTGGTGACACGCAGCTCTGGTGCGTAAACAGAACTCAAACAAACAAACAAGTCCTCCCTAGTTAGGAAAACTACAACTGTGCTGCTCTGGTAGGACGAACACGTCACTGAGGAAACAAATAGTACCGTAAAATACCAAGGAAACCACGCTTCAACCCCTGCCTAGGCTAAGCTCACCAGAAATTCTAGGAATCTTACAAACAATACAAAAATCCAAACAAGAGCCCCCCCGTTTCCAACCAGTGCTATTTACACTCATTTCAAGTGAAATTACACTGCCTTTCAGAGGCATTTTCTAGAAACTGTAGAAGGAAAACAAGGTCCTCATCTGTCTGTGTTTCGAGCGGGGCAGGGGAGGGGGGCGGGACTTGCTCATTCATAACACTGAAACTAGAAACATTAATAGCAAAACCAAGTCAAATGTCAAAAGTAAAATTCTGATGTGGGGAGCCAGCCATAATTCAAATATTCTGATAAGGAAAGAAAGTCCGGCCTAAAATACGAGAAGTGTGGAAGTACAGATCTACACAAAGCCACAGCTATACCTCACAAGAAATTAATGTAATTTAAAAAGCAAATAAACCCCAAAAGTCCCTCCTCACGACACAGAAAGAAAGAAGGCGGCAGGGGTGTGTGTGCGCACGAGTTTTCCTCAGCCCCTGGGGGTGGAGCCCAGGGGGACCTTTCCCCACACTTCAAACTCTGGCCAAAGCTGGCACGGTGAGTTCTTCTCTCCTTCCCCTCGGAATGAAGAGCTCCCACATCCTGAGCTCGGTGGAAGCTGTCCCGCTTCCAGGGGCTGTTTCTGACAGCACTCCCGGCAGGGTGACCAAACTGCCGTTTGTCTGGTGCCGTGACGGCAGTAACCTGCCTCACACCGTGTCACTCTCCCACTCGCTGACTCACGGAACCGACGAGCTCCTAACTGACCCACCGGATTTCTCCAGTGACCATTAGCTGCAAAAACTACCCAGTCGCGGAACAGGAACAACAGGACAATGTTTACACAGCCAACACGAGATAAAGCCCAAATTACGCAAATAGCTTCTGAATTCACCTAGAAAGCATGTGGAGTTCACTTTAAAGGGTTCCCAGCAAACTCCTCGTCACTCCTCATGGCTTGGCAGAAGCGAAGAAGAGTTGTTCTTCATCTCCTGCAGCCGAGCTGGAGAACCGGCACAACGGGCTCCAGGAGCCACGAGGAGCAGCTGGTGGAACAAAGGTCCTGCACGGACAACGGGCGAGCTCCGCAGAGCCGCTCATCCCGTCTCAAACGGAGTTTAGGAACAAGCTCAAAGCAGCCTATGTGGTGGTTCAGGCACCAGTAGTGCTGCGGCCGGTCCCGGGGCTGGGGTTGGGTTTGGTTTGGTTTGAAATAGGACAGGCAGCAAGGCAGGACCCGGGACAACGGGGAGAGGCAGCCAGCGAGGGCTGGAAACGGGGGGGAAGAGAAGCCCAAGAAACTGCTCCTGGGAGAAAGTTTGGGGTCTGGAGGCTTGTGAGCCAGAGCTAGTGGCATAACAGGAGACAGCACCCTCCCACCCGGAGCAACCCCTCCAGGGCGTGAGACACGGCAGGAAGTCCCCGCAGGCACCCCTCTGAACGACAGAAGGGA
>NW_010419424.1:0-1790 GCF_000710305.1 Buceros rhinoceros silvestris
TTCTTGTATGTTTGGTTTGATAGAGATAATGGTTAACAAATGAAGTTTTAACTCTAGGTGCTATGTCATGGCTGTGATTGTAAAGCGTTTGGTAAGAAGTCAGTAGCTTCACAATAACGACAGTGATGTTTGTAGTAGTTGCAGTTGTTCCAAGGATAGTAGAGCCCTGTGTACAGGCAGCCGTGACGAAAGCTGTTCATGTACCCACGAAGCAGCTCACTGCTTACACCCCTCGGGAAGTGGAGGAGGAGAATCCAATCCATGTCCCAGGAACTGATACCTTAATTTGCAATCGAAATTTAAGCGCGTGGGTATGACTGTAGCCACGGGGAGGGATTGTAGGGAGGACAGTTGCAGCACAAAGTCCAAGTCACGTAAGACATGTGTGTGTCTGCAGCTGGATGCCTGTGAGCTCTTTGTCGATAAAATTCATCGCTGGGCAAGGTGACAATCGGAGCTATAACTATCACTAGATCCGTATCTGCTGTTGGGTGTTATCTGAATGTCCTGCAGGAGTGTGAAACTGGGCAGAGGTCCGGTGGTCTCATTCTTCGTCTGAGCTATAACTATCACTAGATCCATATCTGGTGTCGGGTGTTATCTGAATGTCCTGGAGGAGTCCGTACCGCTGTGCACAGCGGCTGTAGGCCACGAGGGGACCGCACTGGGGCCAGCTGCATCCAGGAGTGGGTCTGAGTCAGGGAGGAGCAGGAGCTGCATCCCAGTGCCCTGTCTGGTAATCTTGCCAGCGGGGCACCTCTGACATGCAGAAATGTTCTCGTGGTCTTTGTTGTCTTGTCTCTGGATGCTGACTGTAAGGAAACATCCCAGCTGTTAAAGCCGCCTAAAGTTCATGTTCAAGTGCAAAGAGCAGTGGCAAGTGTGTGGGAAGACACCTCTGCCGGGCACAGGAGGCGACAGCCCAAGACGCAGGGAAAGCCGTGGGGAAGAGAAGGAGGATTTCTCCAAGCCTCCACTTTTTCTGGGGCAGTGCCATCCAGAGCCCGAGCAGGACAAGGGCTCTTTCTGAAAAGCAGAGAGAAGGAAGCGAAACTGCTAGGCAAGGACTCACTATTTCTCTTCTCTTCTGGGGACGTGGTGGCTCCTGCACTCGCTGCGCTAGTGCAATGCAGAAGGAGCAGCTCCAACAGGGGGAACCCGTTTCCTGACATCTCCTGCCCCAAGGCAGCAGGGATTCCCTGACACCAACCTGTCGTTCTTGCAAACCATTAGACACCAGAGCTGCCCTGCCTGGCCGTGCTCCTGGCTGCCTGCGCCCCCAAGCTCCAGCAGCAGAGCTAACGGCCTTCCACCGCACATGGTGGCCCCACTGGGACCTGCCACAGGCCCTGGGCCACCATGTCCACAGCTGGGACATGGAAGGCATGGAATGGGTGAGCAGGAGGACCCCACGGCGCCAGAGTGTGGTGGGCTGTGCAGAGGCAGGCTCCGCGTGGCTGGGCTGCCCTCGGCACAGTGCTGTCTGCCTGCCCCACCACCTACACCTGGTCCAGCCCGCTGACACCTGAACAGGGTGAGGATGCAGGGTGGGATGGACACGGTGGAATGGGGGGAACCAGAAGGACAGTTTGGGATGGGATGGGGCAGGAGGGGATAGAATGGATGGGGAGACAGGATGGGAGGGGACAGAACGGAATGGGATGAGCGCTCAGCTCAGCCATCTGCAGCCCTCGTGCTGCTCCTGGCCATTCCCCCACAGCCACGCGCAGTTGTCCTTTGGCACGGGGTGGGGGGCTTTCAGCTGGGGGTGGATGTGCTGGCAGGGGGAT
>NW_010419424.1:1988-2242 GCF_000710305.1 Buceros rhinoceros silvestris
CACTCCCTCTCAATATTTGTGCGAGTTTAAAACTCACCAAGAACAGCAGGGGAGCAGAGTCCGAAGGAGAATGGTGAATGAGCTTGTCAGATGACTGGTGCTGTCAGCGCAGGGTTATTACTGTTCATCCACAGAGGGAGCTCTCCTGCCCTGAGGCTGCTCCTCAGCAGCACCTTCCCTCTCCCATGCCAAAGGGAAACTCCTCTGGGGTCGGTTGGTTTTTTGCACTAAACCTTTTTTTTTTTTTTTTTTTT
>NW_010419424.1:2413-2673 GCF_000710305.1 Buceros rhinoceros silvestris
GCTGCCTTCCCCGATCATCCATCTCATCCTGGGCATGGCGAGTAAAGCAGAGACACAGCACAGCCCTGACCTGGCGCAAACCCCACTGGGCTCATTGCAAGAGCTCGCTCAGGGCCCGGGCTGTGCTTGCAAAGCACACAGGGAGCCTTTCTGCAGGGAAACCTGCTCAGAACACCACAACAAATTAAAAAACCCTGTTATCTCCAAATTGCAGCTGAGCTCCTCTGGGCAAGGAAGGGGGAGGCAGAGACTTTCAGTGG
>NW_010419424.1:2772-3352 GCF_000710305.1 Buceros rhinoceros silvestris
AGTGCGGACACAGACCCCATCCCCTTCCCACCTCCTCTCTTGCCCCACAGCCAGCTGTGGCTCCGGGCATCACTGGAAGGTCCAGCATTAAAACCTCTGTTGGGCATTAAAGGGCTGTCCCAGACCCTGGATTAAGGCATAAATGTCCTTGTGGGGGGTGGTGGGGGAGGGCTGGGTGCAGCCACAGCAGGCAGGCTACACGTGGCTGTGGGCTAGCCCTTTGTCCCATGGTTGGTGGTCTTTTCTTGAATGCTGAAGAGCTCTGGCAGGGCAGCTGCTCACCACCAAAGGAGATGTGGGGTCCAGCTCTCCTCCCAGGAACCTGGGAACCTCTGCCTTGCCCTGGGCAAGGAGTGAGGACACAGACCCCATCACCTTCCCAACTCCTCTCTTGCCCCACAGCCAGCTGTGGCTCCGGGCATCACTGGAAGGTCCAGCATTAAAACCTCTGCTGGGCATTAAAGGGCTGTCCCAGACCCTGGATTAAGGCATAAATGTCCTTGGGGGGGGTGGTGGGGGAGGGCTGGGTGCAGCCACAGCAGGCAGGCTACACGTGGCTGTGGGCTAGCCCTTTGTCCCA
>NW_010419424.1:3515-4094 GCF_000710305.1 Buceros rhinoceros silvestris
TTTAGCCATTTGTCCAAAGAATCTGCTGTGCAGCTCCAGCACTTGCTAAATGCCCAGACCTGGGAATCCCGGGGGACCTCTAGACTGTTTTAAAAATACTTTATTCTTTAGAAAATACAGCATTCAGTACAGTGTGCTCTGCTCCCCCCAGCTTCAACCCCCCCCACCGCCCGCTCCGCCGAGGTCAAGGCAACGTCGGCACGTTCATCGCCACAGCAGGGCAGGTTTCACCAACCCGATTTCCATCATCCTGGGGAGGTGGGTGGCTCTCAACCCTCACCGGTACCCAGCAGCAAGGGGCTCTTCCCACAGTCCCCCAGTGAAGCCTAACTCGCAGTGCCAAGCTCGGCCCTTGGAGCCGATGATGGCTCTGGGTGACACCTCCCCACATTTGTCCAAAGAATCTGCTGTGCAGCTCCAGCACTTGCTAAATGCCCAGACCTGGGAATCCCGGGGGACCTCTAGACTGTTTTAAAAATACTTTATTCTTTAGAAAATACAGCATTCAGCACAGTGTGCTCTGCTCACCCCAGCTTCAACCCCGCCCCCCGCCGGCTCCGCCGGGGTCAAGGCACGGCC
>NW_010419424.1:4459-7507 GCF_000710305.1 Buceros rhinoceros silvestris
GCCCATGGATTGTTAAGACACGGGGCTGCACCAGACCAGAGAGCCAGCAGCAAACCCAGGGGGTGACAGTGGACTGCGGGGACCAGGGTTAAGGGTCCTCCCCCCTTGCTCCCATCCTGAACAGGGATGAGACTGAATCAGGGCTGTAACAGCTTCCTCCGAGGGGAAAAGCCTTATTGGGGTGGTTCAAAAGGGGATGCAAACATCGCCCAAAGGCAGAGTGACCTTTCTCCAGGGCCAGCCTGAGCTCAGGACTTGGAGGGGACCTTCCACCTCCCATTGGCTGGCTCCCCTCCAGCGACAAACTCCTGCCCACAAAGACCACCCTGCGGGGAGGGGACCTGCCCGCACCCTGCGGGGGTGCAGGATCACTCCCGGCCTCGGGCAGAGGAGCCATGCACACCGAGAGCGGGACAGAGGAGCAAAATCTGGGGGTGAGGGAGCAGGGAAAGAAGCATTTCCTTTTTTCAAACAGGAATCCCCAGCGCCATCCCCTTCCCTTTGCATAGAGCAGCTTGCAGGTGAGTGTCCTTCAGACACCCCGGGGACATCGAGAGCCACGGCTGTGGCCCTGGAGGGGGTCAGGAGCAAGGCTGGGGGACACGGCCCTGCTGCTCCCCACCTTTCACTGGCAGCCCCGGGGCTTGCACAAGGACACGGGAAAAAGAACCACCAACAACCCTGAGCCCTCCCCACCGCTCTGCCCCCAGGTACAATAAGCCATCCTGACGTTTAAAAAAGGAATGAAATAGGAAAAAAGAACAGGAGAAAAAAAGGCTGAGATGGAGGGAAAGATCCCCAGGTCAGCAGAGAGGAAGCCGGGAAGCACTGCGGGGATGCTGTCCGTTCACCGCCCGCTCCTGCGGGATCTAACTGTCCTCGCCGTTCTCGCCGGGCCCCTTGATCAGCCGCTTCTGTCCCCGTTTCCCCACGGGCCCCTTGGGCTTGGCGAAGGCCTGCTTGAAGGCGTGCTGCTTGGGGTGCACCTCCTCGTAGAGGAACTCCGCCGTCAGCTCAGCTCCATCGTCGATCTCAATCTGCTCCCAGGAGCGGCAAGCAGGGGTTAGCAGCTCCCTGGGGTCTTGACACCCACTTTTGGGGCACCCAGCTCCCCCCAAGCCCACCAGCAGGACTGGACTAAGGCTGCAGCACAGCCCCTTGCAGGTGCCCAGCACAGGTCTCTGCTCCATCACCTCTGGCTGGGCTCACACTCACCTTCTTGGCTACCTCCAGGCAAAACTCCTGCTCCACAGTGTCCAGCAACCGACTCTTGCAGCTGGAGTAGAGCATGCGCTCCTTGATGCTGCATTTGTAGCCAGGCATGGAGTAGATGAAGACTGCGAGAAGAGAGAAGGGCTTGAGGTGCTGCCCAGGCTCATGGCTGAGGAGCACCAGGCAGCCGCATCCCGCTTTTCCAGCCCCGAGAGGCCCAGTCTACTCAGCCACAGAAGGCGATCCACGCTTCCATCACCCCTCCCCGTATCTCCCCTGGCTCTGGTACACCTGCACCACAACGGCTGCACAAATCCTCCGTGGCAGCGCCCAGAGAGCCCTGCTCAGTGCATGGCAGCTTTTTTCGGCACCAAAGGGCTTGCCAGCACCCACCATGGGAGGACAGCAAGCGGGAACAGACGCCAGGTCCCATCCCCATCGCCACGAGTGACAGTCCAGGAAGAACAGTGACTGGCACAGGCTCTAACCAGTGCCAGGGTGCTCACCGACAGACTCCAGGTAGTCTCCCTCATGTGAGTGCTTGTACAGGAAGAAATGGTAGCGAGCCGAGTCTTGGGGGATCCTCTTGGGCAGGTCAGCGATCTCCGTGGGGCTGGTGTGCACCAGGTCGATGGTCTCTCGCTCCAGGTCCAGCTTCTGATGGGCAAAGGGCATGGGGAAGGGGACAGGAGTGAGAGTAGGAGGCAGGGGGAGCGGGGTGCGGGAGAACCGTGCAAGGACCTACCAGTTGGATGTAGTTGATTTTCCTCTGCTTGAGCGCCTGGATGGCCTGCTGAGCATCCAGCTGCAGGGGGAAGGCCAGGCCCTGCAGGGTCTGGTGCTTGCTCTCCACGCTGATCTCTGTCTTCACCTGGGAACGGAGACGACGCCGAGTGTCAGCAAAGGGTGCGGAAGGGAGAGAAAGGAAAACCAGACTGTGTCACAGCAAAATGCTTCTCATCTGAGGAGCCGCCCGACACCCGGCTCACGGGGACCGTGGCATCAAACCACGGAAGGCCAGCCAGGCTCAGGGCAGTGGTGCTTGCTACCAAACCACCACGCCGGGAGAGCACCCAGCCCCAGCCATGCACCCCCTGCCCCCCGCTTCACCCCCAGCAAAGACCAGCTCAAACCGGTATTTCCCAGCAAGTCCCTGGCAGGGATGCTGTGACCAGGCTGGTGCGAGTCCATCTCCGATCACCTCTGACTGAGACCTGCAGGTGATGGGGGGAGCCTGAAAGGACAATGTTCAGCTGCACAGGCCTTGCTGGCACAGAGGGCAAGCCCCTCCTCGGTGGGTTTCACTGCAGCAGACAGGCATCCCCTCCAGCACCGGAGCCGGGGAACTGGAGTTCCACAGCTCAGAAAGATGCCGGCTGCTGTTCTCCCCACAACCCCTGCAAGGCAGAGGCTGCAGCCCATACACCAAGCAAACCCAGGGTCCAGGAGACCAAACCCCACTTCAAAAAGAGAAGAGAAAGAGATTGCAGAGACACTGCATGGCCCCGGGCGCCTCCATCCAGCCACAACGCGGGGTCCCTGACCGGGACCAGAGGGTGCCGCGAGCCGGAGCCCACAGGTAAACAGTCCAGCAGCGCTAACTCAAGTGCTCTGCACCGAGCGTGAGTCCCGGTCCTTGGGGATCAGCTTAACTAAAGACAGTCCAGCTTTTTTTTTTTTTTTACAAGCAGGCGCGGCATACCTCCTCGGGACCGGGGTACTCTACCAGCGATGGGCAGCAGCAACAGCCCCCCACCATCTGCCACAGAATACAGGGACACGGCGTCACACCAGCAGTGGAGGAGCCCATCCCACCTCAAGAACCGCCCCCAGGTA
>NW_010419424.1:7739-10904 GCF_000710305.1 Buceros rhinoceros silvestris
TCTTCTTTTCCCTCCCACTGATAGAGAAAAGGAAGAAAAACCAAAGCATGCCAAGAGAAACAGGAATTTAAGCTCACATCTCAAAACCAGCTCGGCAGTGCCAAAGCGCACGTCGCGACAAGGCTGCCCTCTGGTACAGCAGCCCCGCAGAGCGCCCGCGCCCTGGGGAGATGATGGGCCTGGGTGCCTGGGGCAGAGCATGCAGAAAAACACCACCGGGAGAAGGAGAAACCAGGCATCAAGCAGGCAGAGCAGCCTACCATCTCGGTGCTCGAGTCCTGGGAACAGGAATCCTGCGAGCGTGGGGAGAGGAGACACACAGTCAACGGCACCCCGCGTGGGGACAGAGCGGGGGGCTCGTGTGAAACAAGAAGGGGCGGGGGGCACACGGAGATGGCGGGAGGATGGAGGTGTACCATCGCTCGGCTGGAGGCCAGGGAAGGCAGGTCGTGGCAGTGTGGGCAGAGAGGGCAGCAAAAAATGACACGGGAGACATCAGCGCTGGGGCGGAGTGGGAGCCCTGAGCCCAGCAGCCCTGAATGAGCATCTCCACCAACATCCTCACACAGAGCCCATCTCTGCCCCAGCTCCTGCCAGCTCCCCAGCCAGGGTGGCCCCAACCCAGCGTGTGGAGGAGTTACAGCTCCAAGCCAAGGTCTGGAGGAGTTCCAGCAGGAACAGCAATAGATTTTGGGCTATTCTTTGCCAAACAGCATATATTAAAGGTTTGGCGGGGGGGAAAATGCCCAAGTCTCTATCCTTGGCAAGGATCCTGGAGGATGAACAGGGCGTGAAAGCACAGCGCTCGGGAAATAATTGCTCAAGGGGTTTCCGGTGCCGGAAAGAGGGCAAGAGGTCCAGCTGACCTCCAAGCTCTGCTGTCCTACCAGCCCCCGAGGTGCCCTGCCACCAGCAAGGGCCCGAGGGCAAGCACGCAGGCATTCAGAGGACACACACAAGCTGGCCTGGTCCTACCCTGTGGAGAGGTGCAGCGCGAGGATGTTACCACTCCCAACAGCTCCAGATCCTCATCTTTCTGCCTCGTAAATGCAAGGAGGCTTGGAGGGTTATAGCAAGACCAGAGAGACCTCAAGCTGTGACACGAAGCACGCTGAAGTCCAAAAATCCCAAGAGGTGGAAAGTTGTCCTAGCAACGTCAACTCCCCCATATACCTCTGCATTTTCTACTCCTTTCCTCTTCAACAACATTCAAAACTGGGTCACTGAAACACGCCCCAGGGCACGGCCCAGGAGCCACACATGGGACAGCCAAGCACGTGCTGGAGCCTGTCCCCCTAGTCCTGCTGGCAGCAGGCTTGGAAGAGGGGTTGGTTTATCTCCTTTTCTCTGGGTTTGGTTTTCCCCTCTTTCCTCACTGCTGGCACGGTGCTGATCTGGGGTAGTTCCTCTTAACTCCTCCCCCAGCTCCAAAGCTGCCTTCCTCTTCCCCATGGCCCCATCGATGTGACATGCCTGGCTCCTCTTCCTGCTTCGGAGCCTGCGACGCTTCTAGAAAGACTTCCCACTCGTGGGTGTTAAGGTAGCCCGATGCCAAATGCAAAGCCATTTCTTAGCCCACAGTCTGCTGACAACTTCCAGATCAGTAAAGCTGGAGACAGTTTCCAGCTATT
The DNA here is from genome assembly GCF_000710305.1 of Buceros rhinoceros silvestris. Classification (NCBI taxonomy): domain Eukaryota; kingdom Metazoa; phylum Chordata; class Aves; order Bucerotiformes; family Bucerotidae; genus Buceros; species Buceros rhinoceros. Next base: position 9,371 of record NW_010419424.1, read on the forward strand.
TAAAATAGACATATTTTAAGCAAATGGCAAATTTTTGTGAGCTCCCACCTAGCTATCAAGAAGGAGGGTAGCTCATGACATTGCCTCTGTCCATGCAGTCCTCAAACCACAAGGGAAACTTGGTTCACGCAGCCCAGAGCCTGCTTTTCCAAAGGCTGGGCACCCTCCTCGGGACGTACAATCTGGAGTCCTTCCCATCTCGGTGTAAAAGGCCGTTGTGCTGGCCCTGAAGCCACTGCCTCACCTGTCCTGCTTTGCTGCTGCCCTGACCCCTCTGCACTCGTGTGGTGGTTGAGGAGGATCACAGGGAGCTTCTACCAGCCAGAAACGCAGCCACCTTCGGGGTGAAGACTGCAAACCAGGTCGGTATCTCGAAGGGTTGGCATCAAGAGCACGAGAGGAGAGCTGCACCACCAGCAGCAGCTCCAGGAGAGAGGCACAGACAACAGAGCAGTTGTAAGCTGGTGGCTTTTAAAGAAACAAGGTCCCTTCTGACACCTCCAAAATCCCGACAAACTGGTTGAACCCAGGGGGACACGCAGGGTCCTGAACCGGTGGCAACGCGCACATTGTGTGCAAGGACCCGGCAGCTCTAGGCAACGTGCCAGGCTGATGGCACTGCTGTACCGAGAGGGATGCCACAGGTTGCGAGCTGCTCCCAGACAGCCCCTCTGCTTTGGGTGGCTCCAGAAACCCGCGTGAAGCTGCATTTACTGAGTCGTGAGTTTCCCTGCCCTGGGGACATGAGTGTGGCACCCGGCACCTGAGCTGTAGCTCCCACTGCCTCCTGCTCTGTGCCCAGGGATGTGTGGGTGCAGCCCCCATGGAGGACCAACATGCAGATCCTTCCGCACACCCCTTCCCCCAGCTCACCAACTTCCCACCTTTAAATCCACAGGCAAAAATATACCCATTTTCCTCTCTTTCTAAATGACAGTGACTGCTCCCCGTGGCCTGGGCTGACACAGAGGACAGCAGGCCTTTCAAATAACTCCCAACCAAACCAAACAGCGTCTCACAATGGCAAGGGTGGGAAGCCGAGCACGGCAGATTAACCAGAAAACAAGCACCATGAGAACCAGCTATGTGGGCACTTGACCCTGCAAGACACAGCTCCCCCAAAACTACTTAATCCTGCAGCACTGGCCAGTCAAGATGAGAACACAAACACCCAAAGGTGTCAAACAAGCCACAGAGCCACTGTCAGCACCCATTTCTCTCTTCTCCATGTGTGAGCATCACCTTGAACCCCCCTGCACAAACCCTACCCAGCCCCTCCAGGCTGGGAGCTGGGACAACCACACCAAGGCCCGTGCAGACCACCTCTTGGTGGCATCTCCCAAATGTCCCACAGCTCCACCGCCCCCAGACCTGCTTTGGCACCTCCTGCCTCATCTTGGCCACTCATTAATGCCCTCAGGCTGATGGGCTTTGCATCTCCCAGGCATGTCCTGATCCACCTGGGAGCCCCACAGCCCCGGCACAGACAGGAGAGAGATGGATGCTCCTCTAGAGAGGAAGGTTTTCCACAGCA
>NW_010419424.1:11375-13830 GCF_000710305.1 Buceros rhinoceros silvestris
CCCAAAGAGCAGCCGGAATTCTTCCTGCCTCCCCCATGAATTCAGACTCAGCTCTGGCTTTTGCCCCGAGACCTAGAGGTTAGAGACTGCTGCCTGCTTGCAGCCTCAAACCACCTCCTGACTGCTGATTACATGGAGCTCTGAGCTCCGGTCCTAGCAAAGGGGAAGGAAAAGAGGTCCATAAAATCCTCTTTCTGCCACCAATTTGACTGTGAGGATGCTCAGGCCACCTCAGCAAGGGCAGGGACGGGTTAAACTGCAGAGGTACCAGAGAGTGCAGTAAACGAGAGCCATCCCTTGCAGCCGGATGTTTGCTCTCACACCTCCCTGCATCTCGCATCCCTGCCTGCTGCGAGGGCCTCGGGCTCCTTGTCGCTCAACCGGTGGACACTCACCTCGTTGATGCGGATCTGCTGGAGCTCCTGCTCGGCTGTGGTCAGCGGGGCTGGGGCAGAACAGGAGGACACGTGCTTTTGGTAACCACTCAGGGACACGTCCTCCTACAGAGGGACAGGAGAAGCGTCAGGGGTGGTTATTGCTGCAGGGCTGGATGCACCCCCTGCCTTGGGGCTGTGTCTGAGCAACTCAGCAGGTCTCAGGCTCTCTCCTTACCAGGAGCTTCAAACTGAGCAGCGCTCTTGGATGCCCCTGTGCAAACCCCCATGTCTGTTGTGACCACCCTGCTGCTCTCTGGATGCCCATGGCTGCAGCAGTGCAGCTCCTCTGGCTGATTAACAGAGCTATGAGCACAAACACGAGAGGGAAAGGCAAAGACCAGAGCCCAGGAGCAGCAGAGAGGGACCACGGAGGTGGAGGGCAGCAGCAGGGATCCTCCTTGGCTTTCATCAGCACCAGAAGCCCTGGAGCGGGGCTTGTCTGTGCAGGCAGGAGGGCCTGTCTGCGCCACTTCCCATGGAAGAGAAGGAGAACCCCCCACTTAAGGACCACGGAGGTGGAGGGCAGCAGCAGGGATCCTCCTTGGCTTTCATCAGCACCAGAAGCCCTGGAGCGGGGCTTGTCTGTGCAGGCAGGAGGCCCTGTCTGCGCAACTTCCCATGGAAGAGAAGGAGAAACCTCCACTGAGGACTGCGGGGAAGTGCAGCCAGATGACCCCAGCATGAAAGTGGCTCTGGCTGCTGGAGTGACACGGCCACCGCGGCCACGCGCTTCTTTTCCCGCTCAGAGTAGGAAACCTCTGAACGGCTTCTGAGCCTTCTTCCCACCTCTTTCTTCCACGGTCCTCATCGCAGACGAACTGTGACTAACCAGCACTCGTGTGGGCAGAAGCAAGCAGCAGCAGCTACTTAGAGCAGTGCGGAGGACAAACCTCCGTGTTGCTCCCCAAAAATGCCAGTGCCCCACGTTCCACTTGGCTTCAGCATCGAGCCCAGGGTTGAGCCCAAAAGGCTGCCCAGGAACCACCACCATACCTTCACCGTTCCAAACATCTCATCCTTTATGTGTCCCCCGCCAAACTCCTTCTTCACCGTCGCTCTGGTTGCAGCATACAGCATCTTCAGCCGGACCTGCGTGAGGAGGGAGGCGGCAGGCGTCGTCAGAGAGGAGCACGGCGGCACCGGAGAGCAGCACCTCTGCGCAAGAGGTGCCCGGCGCTCGCAGCCACTGTCCCACCACTGGCTCCACCAACCTCAGCCCTCTCTGAGAGCAGCCACCTAGTCTCTAGCCCAAGCTGATTTCCAGCTGCAGCATCTCGGGGTGGGGAGCAGCCAGGAAAACCCATCAGTGCTCTTCCCAGGACCAGCCTTGCCAAGCGCTGCCCACGATACGTGGGTTTATTCTGTGCTTTGCTTTCCCATCCCTGAGCTCCAGCATGTCGTTTCTCACTGGCATCTTGGTGAGAGGAGGCACAAATACCTAATACGAGTCACCTAAAGGGGATTTCTGCCTTTTGGCACGGCTTTTGCATCGTCGTTCTGCAAAACCCAGGGAAGAGCTTTGCCGAGTGCTCCTTGGAACACCGCCCTGGCAGTAAAACTCTCCACAGCTTTTTGAGATATACATGTATAAAAAATAGCTATTATTATTATTATATATATACACACATGTACAGATGTATAAAATTATCTCTTATATTTTAACTGCATATATGCATGTGAATACGTACATGTACATGCATATACACACACAAAAGTATATATACTACATCATAATATTATTGTATGCACGTGTGTGTGTACACCTGTGCACGTGTGTATATAAACAGCAGGTATTTGTTAGATGTATCTCAACAAACTGCAGAGGATCTTTTACGTATGTGTGTTGTCATATATATAACAACAAACGATCGTAACAACGTTTGTCGTATATAACAAAGATATATAAATTCCAAGCTGTACCGCCGACACCCTCTAACCCTGGCTCCCATCCTGCCGGCCCTTTGCGCCCACTCTCCGACGCCGTCTCTGACCCCACAGCCAGCCCAGTCGGTGTCAAT
>NW_010419424.1:14020-22397 GCF_000710305.1 Buceros rhinoceros silvestris
CCCAGCCGCTCTGTGTCAGCCCTCGAGCAGAGCAGGGCCAGGCTGGACCCAGGGCCAGGCGAGTCAGGGCCAGCACCAGCTCTTCCCAGTGACGCTTTTGGCCAGAGCCGTGGTTGGACATCTCCATCCTGGCCCTGTTGTCCATCCTGCCCCCCTCCCTGCATCCCAGAGCCTCCACCTCCTCAGGCAGCACTGCAAAGAGCAGAGACACAGTCCCAGTGTATCTGACTGTGTCTTAAAAAAAAAAAACCAACCCCAACAAGGTCCCCGCTACACCTTAACCCAGCACAGTGATGCAGGGTGGGAACCCCCCTCTGCAGCCCCAGTGCAAAGTCAGCTGGGCCAGCTTCTCCTCCACCCTCACTTTCCCGAGCACGTCCAGGTCCCCACACTGGGGCATCACAGCTCACCGGGGAGCTGTCGGGGGACCAGGAGATGAAGAGCCACTCGTAGCCCTGGGCGTTTTGGCTGTCCAGGCGGTACAGCACGTAGCACGGCTGCTGCGCGTCCAGCAAGGGCAGCACGAAGGCGTCATAGTCAGCGTCCCAGTGCCGGGACAGCTCCTTGTGGGCTCCCAGCACAAGCTGTTCTGGAAGAAGACAGAAAAGGTGATGTTAGCTGAAGGCAAGGCTTTTAGCTCACCTTGCAGCACCACGGGGTGGCTCAGCTAAAGGCTCACCGGAGCTCACCGAGCAGGGCATTCCCCCAGCAGCGGTGTAGCCCTTCCCTGCCCAGTGCCACCCCACCGTGGCAACTGCCATCACACTCTGAGCCCATAACTCTTTGCACAAGGGGCACGTGCTACAAACACAGCAACAAGGACAGAGGAGAAAAAGGTGCTGAAAATACTTTACCTTCAGCTAAGCTACCTGCTTTGAGAAAGAGAAGCGAAAAAACCTCAGTGTACCCCTAAAATAAACGTAAAGCCCTGCAAACGCATTTGTGCACCGCAAAGACCTGGGATCCTGAAGAGACTGAGAGGAATTCCACCCAGCCAAACCCACTGGCAGCTCGCTGGTGTCTCCATCTGCCGAACATCCCGACACTTCACACACGAGGCAATTGGTGCTGAATTACTCCAGGCTGTTCCCAGGCTGTGCCCAAGCCGGATCCTGACCGTGCTGCTGTGAGCCAGCAGGGTCCAGTTTCTCCTGGGCTAGAGGAGCCACCTCTGCCGTGCTTCTTAGTCCTCTGCCCCCCAACAGGCTCTTCACAGGTCAGCTCAACCCTTTCAGGGCCAAATTTTCCTCCTCAGGAAGCATCAGGAAAGGGTAACCCAGAGCAGCCACCCTTCAGCAAAGCAGCAGCACCACCTATTTCAGGCTCCATTTCTGCAGGGTGCTGCTGCTGGGAGCACTTCTGGCCCTCGAGGTGCCCCCAGCACTGAGCTGCCTTGCTCCAAACGCCTGTACGAGGCAGCCCTGCCTGAGCTCTGGCAGGCACCGCGGAGAGCCAGCGCAGGAGCTGGGAGCCTGCAAAGCTCAGCACGCATCACCTTCGTGCAAAGGAACCCAGCCAACGGGGAAGACCACGAAGCCAACCTTGCCCAGAAACCATCTGACAGCAAGGAGTAGAGCATTACCCAAACCCACGCTGGACCACAAGTAGTTCTCATGCCATTAACGCATTGCTGAGCCTCAGGGCACAACCTGCTCACACGCACCCATCTGACCTCGGCTTCTCTTGGCAGGGCCCCAAAGGCAACCTAAGCTCAAAGAGCTCCCAAAGGGCTGTTCAGCCATAGCCGCTGTCCTGGGGATGCCCGGACACAGTGCCTAAGGCTCCTTACATCATCTTCCACCAAGACTAATGCTGCATAGGGCAGAAGGTCCTCTGCAAGCCATCGAGCAGGGCTAGAGGCTCCCTTTCCACACCCCCCGTGCAGGCAGGGCAGCTGGCATATCCTCCTCAGCCAGCTCGTGACACATCCCTTCCAGGTCAGCGTGCTCAAGTCTGTCTGTCCAGCTGTGTCATCCGCCTGGCAGCTCATTACTGCCCAAAGAGCCTTCTCCAGTGGGTAGCAGCAGACCGATGTCCCCTGTGGCACAGAAGAGTGGTGGCCCAGAGAGGCCAAGCGTCTCATCCTGTCACATTGACAGGCAGACAGGAGGACCATGAGTGAGGCTGGTGGGACAACTGCCACTTTGTCCCCAGCAGACCAAGGCCCTCAGCGCAGAGGTGCTCCTGGGTCTCTTCCTTCCACCTGCCTCCCCATGGGAGCCTGAGGCTCTGCTGCATCTCAGAGGCTTCTGCAGACACTCAAGCTCCTCCAGAGCCACCCATGGCTGGTCCAGGCAAAGGAAAAAGGAGCAGCAGCGCGGGAAAGCAGACTGTGAAGCACAAAGCACTGTCAGGGGAGACTGGTCCATGAAGATGTGCTGACAATGACACATTGGACAGATAAATATATTCCATTCAGCTGATGGAGCGGAGATGGCGGGACTTGGTTTCCATGGATGGTAAAAAGTCTCCCTTGCTGATGTCACTGGCCACAAACCAAAGCGAGTGGCACAAGCCCTAAGTCCAGGCTTAGGGGCATCCGTGACTTACCGTAATGCAAACCTAATTCCCACTTTTTAAAGGCAAAAGGAGCCGGGAGAATAAAATCGTTGTCAAAGATGCTCTGAAGAAACAATGCAGATGTCACATCCCAACAAATGGGGACCTCACCAAGGACGAAGCCAACCCCGACAAATCTTGCAGTGGCCCCACTGACACGTCCTATGGATTTTCAAATCACACCACTCTTCCAAATGGGGTTTCACAGCTCCACCAGAGGCTGCGTGGGCTCCTTACAACCATGGGCTCCTTACGATCACATCCACCTCGGTGTCTGCAGCGTGATCCTGGTGGCCCACCCAAGGGAGGTGGTGACAGAAGCTTGGCACTGCCACGAGAAACAAGTCATTCATATGCAATCATACAAGGCCAAGGTGATGGAAATCCTACACCACTGCTGGGATGTTCAATCAGTGCTCTGCTCCGCCAGTGCTCTTGTTTGGCAGATGCAGAGGCCACCCAAGGCACCTTTTCATGGGACAAACGCAGGCAGATTGGTGCCAGCCTGCAAACTGGGCTGGGGGCAGCCCTGTGCACAGGAGCAGGGGCTGGGGTGGGATGGGTTTCAGAGCACAGTATCCCTCGTGGGGCACAAACAAGGCCCTGTGCTGAGCCCCACGCCAAGGAGCAACCCCCTGCCTAATCCTGCCCTAAGCATCTCCTTCCCTGGTGTGGGATGCCATGTCCAAGGAGGAAGATGCTGCATGTTTCCCCTAACCAAGTCCCACAGTACCTGCAGCAGCTTTTCTCAGGGTTCCCATAACGTCATTCAACACAGCAGCAGCAAAAGCCCCCCAGAGCCCAGCACCAACCGCAGACACCAGTGTCGGCCTGCTGGCAAAGTCACTGCTCACCCCCGGAGCCGCCCAGGCACTCCCATAGCTGCTCACCAGCACACCCAAATTTGGGGCTCGTATGTCAGGTCCAGGCTGCCACGTGCCAAGTACCCCAGGACCATTTTCCTTGGGGTTTCCAAAAACACATGAGCTGGCACCGCAGCAGCGAAAAGGAAAGGAGGAGAGGCAAAACAGAGAACTGACACAGTGTAACTGAGAGCACTTAAAACCAGGACTTACCGTCCTCAATGACAACCTTGATGAGTCGAACAGAACCGTTCCGAGCTTTGGCAAAAAAGTCCCTTAATTCTGTGGTGGCTGAAAGAACCAGAAACATCGTGATCAGATTTAGCAGTCGAAGCAGGTGCTGGGCTGATCAGTGACTGGCTGGGGCAGGGAGCAACTCGGCAGGATAGAAATTTGAAAATAAAATAAAATAGAAAAATCTCTGGTGCCAAAAAAAAAAAAAAAGATAATAAAATAAAATTCAATAATACAAAATCCAAACAACTGGGAACGAAGTGCTGCGTCTCCCTGAGGCGTCAGAGCTAAACAGCAGCTGGGAGTGCATGTGATCAGAGAACTTGATACTTGGCCTGGGTGAACATAATCACCCAAATTTAGATGACGGCTTGGCCGGTGCAGGTGGGGAGAGTCAAGTGACAAGTTTATTCACTTTACAGAGCAGCAGGGTTTGCATACAGGAGGTGGCTGAAAGATGTCCCAACAGGCTGTGACGTCCCAGGCTCGTGACATACAGTGGGGGGATGCTGCTCCCAAGATGGCTGGGGACCAGCATGACTCCAAACTGGAGGCACTGGTTTGAAGCTGAGCCCTTGGAGAAGGGAAAGGGAACAGCCCCAGGGTTTTGCTTCAGAGCCGGTGTGGCTTTGGTTGCAGAAGGCTATTGGGAAGCATTTAGAGGAGCCACATTCCTCCTCCTCCCCGGCTCAGGCTGGTGCCTGAGCACCAGGCATCAGCAACTGGTCTTCAGCATCCTACCAGAAGGCAACAGTGGGCAGCAGACGTCAACGGGGCAGCGCAGCACCAGTGTTGGAGGCTAATGTGCCCGCTCTGAAAGCATCACCAGCACAGAGCTCCCCCTCCCACCAGGGACGTTCTGTGGGTCCAGACAATGCCCAAGAGATGCAGCTTGAAGGAGCTGAGACTCTGACAAGGAGCATCTCCCTGCCCAGCTGCTCCTGAAAGCCTCCTCGGTTACACGCTCAAGCTCCTTCTTGGATGCGGCTGTGCAGCCAAGGGGTCCTGCGAGTTCGAAGTTGCAGGCAACTCTGCGCTTGTTAGAGGTACTAATAAAACCGGCATTGCAAAGATTAGAGACCCAGGCAGGTGCCCCTTAGTCCACACCAGGATCCATGCTGGGAGTCACCATCAGCAGCCCCCGCGTCCAGTGCTTTGCTTCACCACCCGCCCATTGCCAATCACCACGCTGAAGCTGCCTGCTGCAGGAAGGAGCCCTGCTTTGCGCCCAGGAGCCCAAGGGCATCCACGGTTGAGGCGCTTTGGAAAGAAAGCCATCCCTACCTCAGCTGGAGAGAGGGGGTGGCTGGGCAAGGGCCACATCTGTTCCGCTTCAGTCCCACCAGCACTGGGTACCTTGCTTTGGCGCAGCCCCCCAGCATTGCCGTGGGAGGAGCCTCAGCGTCACCCATCACCTGCCCAAGGGACACGGCGGGTCACCAACTGTGTAACAGGCCAGTGCCCTCTGCCCCCTGGAGGCAGACCCCGGGCTGGGGCAATACCCGCACCTCCCCCAGCCCTGCGGGAGAAGCAGTGGCCATGGATTTGTCCACACACACAAACTCTGATGAAGATGCAGGCAGAGGTGAACAGGGATGTCCTGGGGAACTCCTGCCTGGCCCCACCACGCAACACATCTGGAATGCATCTGCCCCTCCAGCTCAAGCTGCCCTGATCGCAGGTCCAAACGGCTCTCCCTCCCATGAAAAGAGGCAGCACAGATGTGGAAGAGCTCCCAGGCTGGGACCTTGCAACAGCAGCATTCCCATAGCAAACCAGAGATGCCAACCCAGCAGGAGCCCCTGGGAATGAGCACACAGATGCCCCAGCAAAGGCACATCAGTACCTAATGGCATTTTAAGGGACACCCACAAGGTTTGCTGGCATAATCCCACCATGAGTAAACCATCCATCTCGTCAGCATCGAGGCTCTCCCAGTTCCCAGAGCAGATGCTGACCCTCTCCCAGCGCCAGCTGGGAGTTCAGCCCACTTCTGCCATTCCCACCCAAGGATGTGCTGATATTTTTAGCCCCTCTCCCTGCTGAAAGTGGCTGTTTCCTTCTGGCAGCATCTGTGGTTACTGCAAACTCACGAGGCAGAAGAGGAGGAGAAAAAGAGGAAACCTCATGCAGGAGACAAAAGCTCCTAATGAGCACTATGCTTCACTGATTCGTACTGCACTGCCAAAACAGGAGAGAGTAACATCGCTCTTGGATGTTAGCATCAGCTACGGGCGAGAACGAGGAAAGCTCCGCAGCGTTAACTGGCTTGCAAATCCCTCCAGCAGAACCCAAGGGCAGGGGTGGGTCTGGAAAATCAGGAGTCTGAGCAAATGCAACCTCCAAGCCCACACGGAAATGCTGGGAGTGCCCAGAAGTACTGGACTGACGGCCGGGACGATTGACAGTTGTGTGATTGACAAGAGACAGCCAAGCACTAGGACCAGAGGAGTTTAAGGAGATGGGGAAAAGCACGGATGCTGCCGGAGGAGCAGAGCACGCGATGGGAAATACCGCAAGGTCTGCCAAGGAGGGAGATGCTTTCCAGAGGAGACGGTGGCAGAGCTTTCAAAAAAACTCCGAGCAGGCCTCCAAGCTTTAATTCTGCTGAAATAAAAACAAAGGCAATTTTCATTCAAATATAAAAATCACCAGGGTGTCTTCAAGATCCTCTTCTGTCTCTCACAATGCAGAGCCAAGAGCCAGTGAGGAGGGAGAAGAACAAGCTTGTGAAGGTTTTCAACACAAGCTCAGCAACTGCTTCATTACAGCAAGATTACGACTTAATCGGCACAGGAGATGCAACGGGATGGCTCGTGTGCCTGAAGTATAATATAAAAGACCACAGCCAGCTCTGGAAGGCAGCTAGGGAGGAGACCTTACCCTGGAGGTGGAGGTGAGTGGTACCTCTGCTCTGAGGCATCTCCCTGCCAGGAAATGTCCAGGACCCAACTCAACGACTGAAAAACCCACATATGGGAAAACAGTAAAAATCGGGGAAAGGGAGGGGTGACAGGGCAGGGGACGGGAGGGGGACCCGCATGTCCAAATCTTGGAACAAATAATCCAGAAACAAACCCAAGGTGGGCTACAGCCAGCAGGGATCTACCAAGCTGCATGAGATCAACCTGGCTTTCTCCAGCAGAGCCACAGGTCCCAGGTCAGCTTTCTAAATGTCTCCAGGTGTCAGAACCAGCTCGGGAAACACAGCGGTGGTGAACCTCCCCGGCATGGGCACAAAGCTGACAGATAACTCACTTTGGAGGTATCAGAAGCTGGATAGGGCAAGGTCTCCCGGGGAACTGTGGTGGGTCCAGGTTTAGTGCCCATTTCCATGAATGCTTTTGGCAACTGCAGTAGCGCTTCCTGCAGCTGTAAGGTGGGAAGCTAGGAGGTGCAAGTGTGTGCTGGAGAAGAATTCTCTGTTCTCTCAGGAGACTGGAGAAATGGGCTGGGAATAAAGGAAATAGGATGAAACTCAGTAGGAAGCAAAGCAGCGTAACTAGAAGGAACGGCTACACCAATGCAGGGCAGAGTCCAGCAGCTCCAGAGAAGGGAGGTGAGTCACAAGCCAAGTTCAGGTTAATCCTCTGAGCTGTTGCAAGCAGTCATTCACGAAGGCCTGAACAAGAGCACGACCATGTTATTTGGTGCTGACAGGGCTGCAAGCACAGCGCAAACAGCACACCCAGCTCAGCAGCTTACAAGGAGCAAGGCACAGGACAGATGGCACCTCTGACAAAAGCTGCAGCTCGCACGAGCAACCAAAGGAACAGGGGCTGATCAGCCCAGAGGGAGGAAAAAAAATGAACAACTTGTAATGTTTTTTCAGCCAGAAACATCAAGTCCCACCTTGGCATTTGAGAAACCTCATGATTAGGGTGACCAAAGCCCTGAAAGGGCACCATGCCTCCATCCCTGCCCCAAAACTCTCCAGAAACACTGGGCTGCTGCTGCTTTGAGGCAGGGTGAGCTCAGCGGCGTCTTAAGGCCTTCTGGCCTTTCTGCAAGGCAGCCCTGCCATTTACCCTCCTGGCAGACACGGCAGGCACAAGCACCCCTGCCATCTCAGCCACGCTCCCAGCCCAAAAATCGCCTCCAGCCACCGAGTCGTGCAGCACCTCACTCTCCCATCTCTTCGTAGGCTGCAGATGAGCTGTCCCCTATTCATGAGGCACTTGCATTTAGCAGCCTCCTAACAGCTTATCCCCAGTCCTCTTGCACCACAGAACCTCCCTGCCCAGCGGCACCTGCCATGTGGGATGGAGCGCTGAGCAGAGCTGGCCATCGGCACCAAGGCACCGAGGCTGGGCAGCTCACGGCACGGCAGGGAGGTGACGGTCTGGCCAGCAGCAATCTTCAGGTGGCCCTGACCACTCAGGGAAGCTGCCAGAGGAGAAGAGCAGCTCATGGTGGGAAGGCACGGTGGTACCTCCGCTCTCGGCAGCACAAAGCAGGCCCAAACTCTGAAGACTCCACGTCTCAGGGACCAGGAGGCGTGCACCTACTGGAGGGATGTGCTGTTCGCAGCCAGAGCAAGCAGCTGCCCTGCCCCAGGATGTGGCCGCTTGGATCGGTCCCTGGCAGATTTCAGTGCTGAGCTCAAAGCGTCACACTTGCCTGAAAACGCTGCAAGATGGAACGGCAAGATGGTGCTCGTGGGTACCAGCCCCCACAAAAGCCATTCCCAAATCTAAGCCTTTTTTTTTTTTTTTTTTTTT
>NW_010419424.1:22501-26119 GCF_000710305.1 Buceros rhinoceros silvestris
TTTGATGTTTACAGTCCCAATTAGCTTATCTGAGCAGAGCCAGGCTGTAAGGAAGCCGGAGGGAGACAGAGGCGCCACACAGTGATGACAGCCGTAGCCACAGCAACAGGCTGTTCTCTCCCTGGGGATGCCAGAGCGCCAGCAGAGCCGCCTGCGCAGCCCTCGGGAAAGCACCACAGGGATGGGGATGGAGGCGACAGCCACGCTGCCTCCCCTGCACCTTTCCATCCTCTCGCTCACTTGATGGGGGAGCAACAGGTTTTTGCTTATTCAACCCTTCCCAATCCCACCCCCATTCCGATGGCAGCTCCCAGATCAATAATACATGTTCCCTGAAACAGATGCCTCTCTCAATACATCGAGTCACCTTGCTCTCCCGACGGGAAACCCGAGCCTCCAGCCATCAATCTTTCATTCCCTGGACATAATCTTCGAGTTGATGTAACTCCAAGGGGCTGCTTCCCTTTCAGTGTCCAGGGCAGAGCATGCCTGGGATGCAACAGGGAAACTCAGCCAAAAATCCACAAACCTGGGCAAAACTTGTCCAAGTTCCAGGGATGCTTGGCCAGACAGCGGTCAAGAGGTTGATGAATAAAATGCAGTTACACCTGCACCATCGGCTTTTGTCCTGCACAGACAGCTCTGCCCAGCTCCTGCCAGGGCCCCTGGGAAAGGGCACAACAGCAACAGGCACAAAATAGCTGTTGCTGCTGCTCAAATTCCTCCTTTTCAGCCTATCCCAGCATAACTCCGTCACGCAGCGCCTGCTCAACCCGCTTGCTGCAGAGAGCTTTTCTGCTGACAGACATGCCTGGCCAGTTTAAGTGCTAAGAGGATTTTATTTCTCACCATGGAAAAAAAAAAAAAATGTATGTCCTTGCAGGGAATCTTTTCTCTGGGAAAAAGCTACAGATGTCAGAAGAAAATAGAAAGCAGGGGAGGAAAAAAAGACTGAGCAAGAGAGGACACAAGCAAAGCTTTTCTCCCAATTTTCTGGGCTGCGTCCTGCAGGATTTCATACAACTCCTGGTCTGCACAGCACATCCTGCCCCAAGGCATTCAGCCACCCGCCTGACACCAGCCGTTTGCTTCTCAGCGCCCGATTTTCCACACGCGTGCCCCGGACCCGTCTCTCCTTTGGCACCTCGGATCGGAGTTATTCGGCCCTTCCCTCGCTCTGGAGCAGACAGCGCCCACGCTGCGGGCAGCGTTGGTCAGATCCAGCCAGCGACACAGCATCCCGGCACCAAGTGGTGGTGACTGCACGTACAGTCCTGCTTTGCCTGCAGAAGCTGCTGGTCACTGCTCTATGCCCACTAAAGCTGCCACTGGGAACACTGGTTTGGGCACTGGGGAGGTTGGGGACCGAGGGACAGACCCTGGCAGCAATTTTGCCGCATTTATTGACTCCTGTGCATGCCTTCCGAGGGATTTCTGCTACCGTACCACTTAAATTCAAGGGGTTTGACACCTCAGGGTGTTTGTCTTGTCTTCCACCAATCCTGACGTGCCACCCACTGGGACACGGGTCATCACCCCAAGTGGGCATTAACCTCCAAGCTGGGAGCTGGCCCCAGAAGAGAGCTCAGAGGTGGGGACTGGCTCCTCAAAACCATCCTTGCAACAAGCAAGTGCCCTGTCCCCTGTGGGCACCAGGGGCCATGGAGCAGCCACCCCTTCTCCTCCTCTGATGGCAGGGAGTGATGTATCCCCCCAGGCAATGCAGCCATGAAGCTGCCCCCAAATTCAGGCAGCCAGGCATCTTGGAAGGCAGCGCTGCCTGCCAGCATGGCAGGAGAGGGGCAAAGAAGTGGTGGATGGGGAGAGAAGCTCAGCCCTTCTTCTCCAGCTGTCTTCTCACTGAAGAGCCAGGAAACAGGCTGCTTTCACAGGAGACCTTTGCAGCCCCAGCAGCTCCTAGGTCCCTCCTCTCTGCTCCTTTTCTCCCATCTAATATCACTCCTGCCTGCACACATCAGGTTATGCCTCTCCTGAAGCAGACGGCCCTTCCTACCAGGTGCTTTCCCAGTGCAAGATCCAGTCCTGGGGCAAAGCAGAGGCTCAGCCATAGACAGGAGCAAAGGTCCTGCCCTACCCCCACATCTTTGCACTTCCCCCAGAAAAAGCCGGCACCACGTTCTAATTTTTTTTTCAGTTGATGAAACAACATGCATTTGATTTTTTTCCAGACAAAAAAAAATTCCCTTTAAGAGAGTTTTTCTCTCTACAAAAGAGCACCCAGAGGCAGCTGGGCGACCTCCCACCAGCACCAAACCCTGGTTCAGCATCGCTTTCCTAAGGCATGGCAGCAAGGCGTGGTTTTTAAACTCAAAGAATGAATGCTGTCCCCATCTAATGCCACTCAGGGCAGAACCGGGACTGCAAAAATACTTGGCAAACCCTCCCAGCTGTAGTTAAAAAGTGGGCTTCTAGCCCCAAGAAGCCCACAGCAACCCACGATAACTTCCAACCACCTCCCCAGCCCAGCAGCCTCCACGGCAGCTCAGTTTTCTCGCCAGCACCTTTGAGAGAGCTGCCACGGATACCTAAAAAAAAAAAATAATTAGCCTCCGGCCTCTGCATGAAAGGCTCAGCCCTGATTAAACACTCGGAACCTGCAGCTCTTCGCTGCCAGCACTCCCCCTCCCCAAACCACAGGGACCACCTACTTCTCCCCAAGAGCTGGGATGACTCGGTAGCATCGCAGTGAGGGGCTGCTCCGGGGGCTCCCCTGTCACCATGTCACACTGATCTAGCGCAGTGTCAACCAAAATTTGTTGCCCGCAACCTCCCCTAAGCCAGCTGGCAGGTCTGGTCGTAATTTCCCCGGCAGCAGACGCCTTCTTGCAAACAGGGCAGAAATGGAAATGAAAAAACATGAAGCGATGTGCGCACGTGAAAATAACGAGGCCCCAGAAAACAGGAAGATGCAGAAAATCTCTCCTCCTCCTCAGCAAACAACAGACCTCAACGGCTCAGCAGAGGGGATGGAAGTGGCAGTTGCTCCTTATCCGATACGGAATCTGCTCTCTGCTGAGCAAAGGAGTTAATTTGATCACCGTACTGGGGTGGGGAGGTCTGAAATACCCCAAAACCCCCCCAGTGTTCATCTTCACAGTCATTGGAGGGGCAGATTTGCATTCAGAGGGGAAACAGCGGCTTCCTGGGAGAGGCACCGTGTAGCAGATGGAGGAGAGGACAGAGAGAGCTCAGCCACTCAGAGACATCCAAGATGCTGCAAGACCACCCAACTCCTTTTTCATAACCACAGGGAGGTTTTTAGGCCAGCGCCAGTTTGAGGATCTGCAGCCTGGGCAGAGACATTGGGTCTATCCCCCCCCACCCTGCCGGCTGCAGCTCCTCGGGGGAAGTCCGGGTCCCTTCCCGTTTCCGGCAGCGCGCTGCTGACATCCAACAGGCAACCACAGCTCACAGCGACTCTCAGTGCTGGCCCAGCAGGGTTTGCCAAGTGGTGGGCAGCCAAGGTTGGCGAAGGTCAGCACTCTCAGAGAGCAGCTGGCACATCCTCCCGGCCGAGGAGGCAGGGATGATGCCAGCAGCAGCAGCGTGAGGGCACAGGCACGGTGGCCAGCAACAGGCAGCTGCCCCTTGGGGCGC
>NW_010419424.1:26188-27057 GCF_000710305.1 Buceros rhinoceros silvestris
AGCGTGAGGCCACAGGCCCGCTGCCCAGCAACAGGCCGCTGCCCCTTGGGGCGCAGGCAGCTTTGCCTGCGCCAAACCCCATGGGAGAGCTCTGCAGAGCGGGGCCGAGGACGGCGCCAGGGTCCACCCTGCTGAGTTTTGTTTTAATTATTATTATTTTTTTCACAGTACAGAGAACATTCAACTAGAGCCTGAACTTCAGGGTCTCAGCTTAAACCAGAAGCAAGGAAAAGAAGCTTAAACCAGGCAAAGCAGGAGAAAAACCTAAGCACCATCGCTAACTGCTTCTCAAGTACAGCTCCTCCAGACGCATCTCGAGAGGAACGACGTTCTCCACCACGCACCCAAGGAACAACGATGCTAACAGCAGCCACAAAGTCAACACCCTTGTGCAAAAGCGCTGGCCGTGAGGAAGGGAGTTGCGAGGCCAAGGTCCCAGCTGCCCTGCCGGGACATGCGGTGGTGCTGGACTGGCACCAGCCGGGTCAGAGCAGGGCTTCAGGGGCGGCTGCTCTCACATCCCTGCTTGCATATTGATTCGGTTACATAAATTATGCAGCACCTCTACTCCTGATTAGTATTGTTAATTGAGCCGGCAGGTAGGGAGCAGCAGGAAATGCTGTGAGGATACAGACTCAAAGGCACCCATAAATGGAACAGCCGTTGTCTTAGGGTGCTGGTCAGGCCCTGCTGGGAGGAAGTAGAGAAGAAACCGGGGAGCTGCTCCCCACATGCAACAGCAACGGTCAGGAGTTTATTCGGGTTCTCTGCAATTGCCCTGGGGGGAGACGGAGCAACACCGCGGGGAAAGGAGATGTGGCCGTGACTGATGTGGGGCTGTGGCGAAGCCGGTCTGTGTGGATTAAAGT
>NW_010419424.1:27223-27443 GCF_000710305.1 Buceros rhinoceros silvestris
GGGGTCAGGGCGGTTTATTGAGCATCAGCCCAGACAAAGGATGCAGGAGAGTCCCTCTCCGGCAGCATCCCCGGAGCTAGAACCTCTCCTTCACCTCCTACGAGCAACCAAATGCTCTGAGCCTGACTCAGTGCCGTCGTCGTCATGTCCCCCCACCCCCCCGACTCCCCCGGCTACTTGCAAGGAAACCTGCTGGCTCCTTCGGGAAGCTTCATCTTAT
>NW_010419425.1:0-8354 GCF_000710305.1 Buceros rhinoceros silvestris
ATAAATATATATATATGTTATATATTTAAATGTCTAGATAGGGCCAAGGTATAAAATAAAGATCTGCTTCCATAAGAGTAATGTTTATTTCACTTTATCAGTTCGAAGTCCAGTTTGGCTGGCTTATTCTGTTATATAAAGAAAGGGTACCTGTACAATAAAAGGCCCTGTACAATACCTAAAGGTAAAGGCAGCATCTTACTGAGGGGAGTGCATCATTCTGGGCCGTGTGGCACTATGTGTAATTAATCAGACTTTTCTGAAGTGCTTGGAGTGGCAAATATGAGTAGATGGAGGGGCTTGATTTTTTTTTGGTGGATAGGAAGATTTAGGAAAGCTGGGCTAGAAAGAAAGCAGAAATTCTTGAGCAGAGTTTTATACAACTGGAAGAACTGTAAAGGTTTTTGAATTTAACATTTTAGTACAAAATCTATCAACTATATGTGTAAAAATATGTCTGTTTTCATGACATTTATATACCTATAATGCCTGGTAAATTTCTAATGTTCTAATTATAACTTTGACAGGAAGTTCAAGAGAACTTTTGAAAAATGAAAAATTTATTTTAAAAATGTATATAAGCTATGGATTCTGATAAAGGGAGAAGGATGGTTAACTGCCTTTGTTATCACGAGTTGTTCACACTGTGACCATATGAATGAGTCTCAAAAAGTGGTATGCTTTACTGTGTAATTTGGGTTTTGGTCATAATATTGTAATTTTCTTTCCTTCAGAAGATTCATTTTCTAAGCGTCTTTTGTTTCACTTTGAAGATACGAAAGGTAATGAAAATGATGGAAATTAGAAAAGGACACTCTTAAACAACTACTAAAAAGAAAGAAAGAGTGGACATAAATCCCATAAGAATAGTGCTGTCTTCTACAAACTCTGCTTATAAATACTATGCATAGCTGTACACTGTTATATGTTCCTTAAGACTTAGAGTTCTTGTTGTATTAAAAGATTTAATACAAAAATATGATTTCATACAAAAATAATTTATAAGCAACTTCAGCAGAAATGAAATTCTAGGAATTGATAATAAGCGTACTACCTTCTTAATGGAATAAGTATTTTTTAATAGATAGGACTATTTTAAGTACCAGTTCTTTAGATGTATTTGACAATAGCACCCTGTATATCATACAGTATAATTAACACTGTGGTTGACAAGAGCTGGGAAGAGGGGGAGAGAGAGAGAGAGAGAAAGCAGTCAAGAACAACAACAGGTTTCTTAATAGCTGCAATGAATAACAACAAAAAGGACACTTTGACAACAAAGTGTTCCTTTTTTTGATGCTTTTATATGTACTTACAGGATTTTATTTAATTGATTAATAGGTAGCAGTGCATTTGGTATTGTTTTCAACATACAATTCTATCCTAATTTAAAAAAAAAAAGATGGATGAAGGGAAAAGATAAAGGCAAGATAAAATGTAATTAAGAAAAAAGTCCAATAGCATTTAAGCCACACTGTTCTCCCTGTTTTTACAATTGATTTCTTGCAAGCCGAGTCTCAACAAGGTGAATAAATCCACCTTTCCTGCTGCCTTGTCTATCTATACTTATCTTGAGATCAGGACACGCAACTCTGGACACATCAACAAGAAACTGCTGTCACTTCCTGAGCTCCTTCCTTTTCAGAATATTCCTGAATCTCTTCCAGCCTTCCCGAAGTAAATTGTACAGAGCTTTTGAAGAGTCTGGTATCCCTCAGCTACATTAGGAATATAAACTGAAAAGCCAGCAGTGCCTTCATACTCAACAACTTCTAGCAGCTTTCTAAGTCAACACAGCTTTGGGTGTTAGGCTGATGAACTTCATTGTTATTACCAACACAACTTTTTAATTATCGCTCCTTTTGATTTTTTTCATCTAAAAAGTATTTAACAAGAAACAGGTGCACAAGACTCAAAATACCTATTAAATGTCCTAATCTAATCTTTATACTATAAGTCATTTTTCCTCCAGTCTCGTTTTACTCTCAGTTCTTGAACTTCCCACTGACAGCTGAGGCTGAGGACATTTTCATTCCAGCCCCTTTGGTGGCAGGGACATCTCCTTGGGGAAGTAGGAGAATTTTACTGAATGTCTGGAGTTCAACACCTGTAGGTCCTTTGTTTGTGGCCTGGCTGTCTCCAGCAGGGTCTTTCTAAACCAGGCCTCAGGCTGGATTCTTGGGGAGGTTTATTCCAGTGACTGCTCCCAAGAACCAAAACTGAGAAGACTGAAACAGGTTTGGCCCTTTCAGCCCTACATAATCCCCTGTGAATATATCAGAAGACTGCACTCTCAAATGTCATAGGCCACGTGCCTTCATATTGCATTCTAAGCTTTGTAACAAGTGTTTCCAATTTTAAGATGTGCTGTATTGAAGCTACAAAATTTTATTGGGCTACGATGCAGCTTTCATGCCTTTTAGACACTTTGAACTGAAAAACATATCACACACATGGAGTTCAAGACAACATGGCCAAGTGCTGTGAAAGAAGACAGTCTGTTTTACACGGATCTCAGCCCACTCAGAGGGAGTACAAGCCATTCTGTTGTGTGTAGAAGAGCCCCAGAGCTGAAGCTGGATCAGGGGAGGCCAATGGCACCCAGCTCAGTGCAACAGCTGGGGCCTCTGCCTGCTGGGGGCACAAGTTGTATTTACTGGTCTACAACCTGTGTCCTGGCAGGTGAAATTTCCTTCAATTTTTCTGCAATGTTAGAATTTTGGATATTACAAGACTCTAATCTTTCTTGAAAACGT
The DNA here is from genome assembly GCF_000710305.1 of Buceros rhinoceros silvestris. Lineage (NCBI taxonomy): Eukaryota > Metazoa > Chordata > Aves > Bucerotiformes > Bucerotidae > Buceros > Buceros rhinoceros. The sequence goes on from NW_010419425.1 coordinate 2,757, forward strand.
TAGAGGTTAGAGGTAGCTGCATATAAGCTTTGGAGCCAAGTTCTGGACTTTTGTTATGGAAGAAGAACAACAAATTAATAAAGGCAGGCTTGTCTTCATAAAGCCTTTCTCGGAATCAATCCCTACACTTTCAAAGTAGGAAGAAATGTTTTTTCAATTTTTATCGAATGGAAATTGTCTGACCTCCTAAATGGAATACTAGACTTAAATGTGGTAAATTTATAATGCGAATTTGTTCTGATTTATTATAAACCACGGATGTCAGAAGTAGGAAACCTAAGTGAATCTAGGTGAGAAATGTATGAGATCCATAGAACACTGATGAGCAAAAGTCATAGCAACCCAAAGTTGGTAAAAAATAAACATCCGTATGCCAATAGATTTTGAATTTAAAGTATGCTGAGTGACAGAAATAATAATAATTCATGCTTTGCACTTTCATGTGATCTATTATCTGAAGATCTTAAATACTGCACGTTATTATCTCATTAAACCTTACAACTCCCCTGTGAGGGAGGAAACTGCTTTATTATAGATAGAGATGACTAAACTGAGGAATTCAATTAGGAAAAAACAAGGAAACTCTAGCAATGTTAGCCCCTATTGCCACAGCAGTTAAAAAGCAAATGCCATGATTTTGCTCATTAAGGAAGAGTAGAAACAAAAAAAATTCTAAAAAGAGGACAGGCTTTCTTTTAAAGCACCAATTTGAGTTTAGAATAGCACTTTGGAAGGACCGTTTAAGAAGGCAAAGACAAAGAAAAGGTTGCCAATAAAAGTTAGGGATGTTCCAGTTTTAGAGATTTTCAAAATTTATGGCACAAGATTCTGAACAATCTGAATGTAGCTTTGTTTGGAGCAGAAGTTAGACAAATGATCTCCAGAAGGTCCTTTCAGACCTAATATTTTTTTTTATAATCGGTATTACACTTCAGATATTGAACTCTCAACTACGCAACATTTTTTAATAAAAATCATCCATCATGAACATTTACAAGCTAGACAACATTAAAGAAAGAACCTGTCATAATTTTCACTCCAAGGAGAGAATATATCCCAGAATTTTTTTTTAAGTCCATCATAATTACACTATTTCTTTATTTTCAAAGTTAACAGATGCTATTGTAAAAAAGCAGAAACAAACACAGAGAAAACAGACGTGAAATATCAACCCTTATTTACAAATATCTGCAGAACTGTGTTCTTTCTATTTTAAGAGAGTTTTGATAACTCACTGGAGACCATTACACTTTGGCCAGATAATGTCATGATTTTCCTAACTATATCAGATAGATAGAAAACAAGTCTTATTATTTAAAACATTAAGCTTAGGCTTAGATTATTTTAGGTTTTTAGCTTTTTAAATTTTTCAGTGTAAAAGCCCATATATTTTTGTTAGGCTTTTCATTTATCTGCTTCTCAAAGATATAGTAGCTTCCTTAAGTATTTCATACTTAGAACTTCTGGGATGTAGACTTTTTTCAACAATAAAAATGTCAATTAGCTTCTCAAATGTTCATTAAATGTAATGGCAGCTCTCAGATGGTGTGTCTAACAGGGAAAATTTCTAAGTACCTTTAAAAATTTTAATTTTCCTTTTTCTACCTCAACAATTGGAGAAGCAGAAGAATGAAAATGTTGTCCCTGCTAATCATGTAATTTTGCGTTTGACAAGCACTCAATGTCTATTTAACAACATTGAGAACTTTCTGTTTGCTACTGATACAAAACTACATATGTGCAATGTAATATTTGGTTGTTGTTTGTGTAGAACATTTGCAAGGATAGTGATGAGTAAAGCATGTTACGTGTAGAGTTTAATAACAGACAAGACTTCAACCTGGCCTGACTTTCTGTGGAGAAAAGGGCATTAGAGTTCACTTGGCCTTTCTAGAAAGACACATAGGCTGATTTACAGCCACAGAGCTAGAGAATACACAACTTCATTGCGGACTTTCTTCTGTCTTTATCACTACAGAGATCATTGCTGCCTGGAAGCATACATCATGGAAGTTTTCTTATGAGCTATGACACAACCCTGCATTATTTCTCAGTGATAAACTGAACTCTTACATCTTTCACTATAAACTGTTTAATCAATTTTAGACATTCAGTATTGTCCAATTTTTCATCAGGCTTTTTAAAATGCAGACAGTGTGCTAGCCTGTCAATGTCTCAAGAGGAGGGAAACTGAATGTCCATACTAAACAAGCATTAGCTTACCTATCTTGTCTCAGCTAATAGACATATTTCTAGCAGACTGGAGAACTTCATTAGAATATGGCTATGTAATGTGCCCGAAATGGAAATATCTTCCTTTAACTATGCTAAATCCATCTTCAGCATTGGCTACTGACATTATGTGATTTTTGATATAACATTATAACTTTAGCTTGTCCTCTTTCATTATTGAGAAAAAAAAGGGGAAATAATTTATAACTGTTGTAAACTTGAAGTTTTGAAGCAGATGGACTGATATTTTTAACAATAACATGGGTTAAAATTTCCTTTAAAAAATGAGACAAAATAGAGCAGTGGATCACACATTTTTAAAAAGTATATCATAAAGTTAGATTTCTGAAATATATTTGTTTCGATATAATTATGAGAATTAGCCTTCTAAATTACTTTAAGTACTTTTGACAATTGAGTTTTTAATACCTAGGGTTTAATCTGTGGATAAATTATTCATGGTAAATAGAAGTTTTCTGGTGAGAGGATAGACTGCTCTGTAAGGATCATTGTTACCTCAAGAGTGTTTAGGCCATAATTCTTCAGATGACACTCTCTGCTCCCTAAGGGGGAAGAACTTTGTGAAGAACTTTGAAACACCTACAAGACAAAATGGATGTCTTTTTGGGTTTAGACTGAAGTTTTTTTTTTTCCAGTATGGCTTTTCACGTGTCAAGGTTTAATGCTAACGTTTCTTCCCAAAGTACTAAATGTAAATGAATGCAAGTAACAAAGGGAAACACGGGGTACTGAAATTAATACAAAATTAGAATTCAAAGACTTAACAAATAAGTTAAAATCTCTCCTGAAAACATAAGGCAAAATACTTTCAAGTGTCAAATTTTAGAATGATGAAATAATTTTCTTGTCCTTTCTTCCTTCAACGTGGACTTGTCTTTCTTACAATTTTCTCAGGTACAGGTCAAAACTGGTTTGTGCGGGTAAAGACTAGGAACATTTTTCAGACATCCAAACTTCAGATTTTTTTCAGGTATCTAATATCTAAAGGTTTTATTTTTAACAATTTTACTTTTAAAAGTGTCCCCAATAGGGGACCATACTCCAATGACTAAATTATTTTGCATGGCCATATGAATTCTACCCTCTTCTGATTCTATCTACACTCAGCAGATTTTTAATGTGATTAAGTGATTGTTTTTGATCCTTTCCATTAAAATCTAGCTTGAAGATTTTAAAAACTGGGGAATTCCTCAAATATACAAACGTAAAAAAAGAAACAGAAAGGAGAAAAACTGCCCCATCCAAGGCTCAAAAATGGAGATAAACCAGACATTTTACATCTCTACTGTTTAGTTTCTGATAAAACAGGTAGGCAATACTTTTCAGGTAAATTACAAATCATAAAATAAAACTACAGTGTTAGAATTGTAGACATACAGTTTTCTATACTTTGGATTATCCTGACTACTAGTTATCAGAAATACTCTAAATTGGTTATAATGTTTCTTTCATAGAGATTTTTGGCTGGTTATGTTTTCTCACAGATAACCCCAGCCCTCCATCTCTAACCACTGCCTCTAAGGGTTATGAGATCACCAGTTAATGAGATCAAGGTCCTTCCATAATTCTCTTTGTTCCTATTCTTCTTTATAGAGCAACATTGTGTAAGGAGAAAGCTACATTGCTTTTACAATAGAAAACCCAAACAAACAACAAACCCTATCAAGTCAACTTTCTTTTAAATGAGTTTTGACAACGTAGGAATGAATAGAAGAAAAGCTTGTTGTGACAGAGAGGTCAGTCTTGTATGTCAGTACATATCACTTTAGATGTATTCATTCTTTATTTTCAATAACAAATTGCATATTGAAACCAGTGAATCTTTGCATCACATTTAAGAGATCCAATTCTAGTGAGGTTTTGGTTAATGATCATATGAATAGAATAAGGGGGGGAAATAGTTTATTTTCCATTCTTTTCATTGTTTGGTGTGCAGTAGATTTTTCTGTCATGAAACACTTTTTAAAAATGAGTTATGGCTTGATCTAAACCTCTCTAAAATCATAGCCCTTGCATTAGAACAAAAGGAAGGCAAGCCAAATTCCATTTAATTTAGTAACAATCAAAATAATAGAGGGCATTGTACTCAATTTCAGCTACCTGGCATGATTGAACAAAGGCTTAGAGGATTAATGTACTTTCCAGGAAATTATAGAGCAAGACCAAATCTAGCATATAGATTTGGCAGTACAAGAGGTGAAAAAGTATGGTGACAGATAATACAGTCTCTTACAAATCTGGGAAGAACCTCCCTCATTTCTATAAAAGGTTGTTATAGCCCTTCAGGTGTTTACTAATGTTTGGCATAACAACAGTAATACTATTACTTCCAGCCTGAGATATTTGACCTTGTTTTGAAACATCTAGATCTTAATATATATATATTTAAAAAGTGAGATCTTGTCAGCAAACAAAATTAAAAGTTTTATTATTAAAAATTAACCCTATAGGCAAAAATCCCAAGAGGTGTTATTAATAATTCTTTACTCATATTAAAAAAAATTGTTACTATATAAACCATTCTGCCAAAACAAAAAAGGCTGGTTTTGGAAGTAGCTCATAACCAAGATTAATAATGATGACCGCATCATAGATTCATATTAAAAAGAAAAAAAACGTCTACAGATCAGGGAGAGAGAAAGAGACAAAGCAATATTGCAGACAAAGATTACACTGAAAAGAGCATTTGGCATTTATAAAAACCTGATAGTTTTGCATGTCAAGAAGACTGTGGTCCTTTTGCACATAATACTATGACATTTTATGTAGCTATAGCCTTTTCTTTATTAGGTATCTTTTCTTGACTGTGTTGGCATGAAACAGAGCTAAATGCCATATCCACTTAATAAATTTGTGTTTGGCATAGAATATGCAAACACTCTTTTAAATGCCTAGTTTTGAGGCAGTGGTAATTAAAACCCATTTAAGATCTGTTGTTTTATCTCATAACTCAGTTCTCCTACAATCCATATGCAATCAGATGAGTTTACTAATTAAAGAGAAAATCCCTCTGAAGACAACTTTTTAACTTTTGTAGGTTTTTATGAGTACATTTTGAAAAATATTTTGTATACTTTATGAAACCTTTCCAATATTTGAAATTCAAACTAATTGCAAACTATGTAGAATTCAGTTAAATGTTTGCTGCAGTCATTAATATTGCACATTTTATCAGCTAAAGAAACACTGGGTTTTTTTAAGTGAATGGAAACCTTAGCCTCATTTTTTTTTCTTTTTACCATATTTATTTGAAACTAGAAAAATTCTTCATACACTTTACACCTGACTAAATGTTAAGCAATGACAATGGTCACAATTTTAAATTTGCAAAGATACTGGATTCCT
>NW_010419425.1:8451-20707 GCF_000710305.1 Buceros rhinoceros silvestris
TGCTGAATAGATGATTTGCAACACCTCAGTGCAGAAGATCTTTATTAAAATTTGGAGGCTGCACTGGCTTATTGGAAGTTTAAAAGCCAAACTAAACCAAAAGACTAGTATATTCCTTCCCAAATCAAATTAGAATATTTTATTCTTGAATCTATAACATTTAAAAGTCGTATTCTGTACTGTAATTAAAGATAACTGTGAAACACAGGTACCACAATATATCGTTGAATGCCTTTGTTCTGTTCTTGATTCAGTGCAAAAATTTGTACTGATCTTCAAAATGATCATTCTTTCCTCTAGAACTGCAGATCTTTGGCAAGTCATCTAGCACACAGTCCAACAGATGACTTTGACATTAAAACTCTGAAGTGAAACACTGAGGTTCCCATAGCAGGATTCGGGGTGACACTGGTACTGTGGAAAGGGAAAAATCATATGCTGAATGGGGAACCACCTGGAACTGGCTGATATAAAGTATCCCTGGATGACCCTGGATGAATTAATTTCATTTCTAGCTGCCTCCATCCCCTTCAAGAGTAAAGCCTGGAATCCTTCATTGAGAATTAATACCTCTACTTACCTTCTTTCAGGCCTCCCTGCTGCTTCCTCTGACACCTTCCTATGGGCTCAGGGGCCCCATTTCCGCCAAGTCCCTATTGTGGCAATGCTGTAGGAGCTCTGCAATCTCCAGCTCTACCTCTGCCCTGTCTCCTGGACTTCAGGCCTGTACTGCAGATAGATGGAATCTTCAGACCGACCTTGTAGCCATTGCATCCTGTCTTGCCTCTGGTCCCATTTGCTTCTGGATGGCCTTTGTCCATGGATCCAGGACCTGGTTCATTGCTCACTGCATCTGACTCATCCCCTGCTACCAGTCCCTTGCTCTGCCCACAATTTTCAGCCCCTATTTGTGGAGCACTGTCTGTGCTGGGGTCACCTTCACTGCTCTCTGACAGAGTGTTCCTATTACTTTATAGCTTTATGACTTGAATCCTAACCAAGGACATGAAAATATCTTGATTCAGAGTTTCAGATCCTGAAATTATTTGCACTGACCTTTGCATCTATTACCAGGAGAGCGTCCTGGCCTCAGTGTCATTAGATATCTTGCAAAAGATGCAACCATCACCTTTTTTCTTTTCCTCAGTGAAAAAAGAGCGCATAAAATGAGCAAAGAAAATACAGACAAAAATTAATGTCTTTTTTACCTAATGGTTAAAAAACTCATTAGAGAAAGAACTCTCTAATGTTTTGACAGGATCTGCCTATTGGCAGGAGATCCATGAAATAGACGTTGCTGGTGTGAATGACCTAAACACAAGGCTATAAAAGCAGCCTTCGCTTGGTTTCTGAGGTTATGCAATCTCTTTGGAATCACATTTTTGTACCCCTATTCTGGCTGAATCTTGCATTAAGCCTATTACAGAATTCAAGCCTTAAGCTGGTTCCTTATATGGGCAATACTTGGCACCAATCTCCCAGTGATACCATGAATTTCAAGTAATAAAATAATGGAATTCTAATAAATGCAAAAAGTTGTTTAGCACACTAACTGACCACTCCAGGTGCAGCAATTTTAAAACCAAGGTTAAAGGTTTTCTTTTCCTTAAAGTTGTTAAAATTCTTCTAAAACCACCTCTTTCCAGTTTGCACTTACAATGATCATTCCAAATACTACCTAACACAGTATACTTCAATGTAAGAGGTTAATAGGCATACTAGTTTTAACATGCAGTGTAAATTACCACTTCTGCTAAGAGGTCAGCCATTACATGTATATGTTGTAACAAGTTCAAACCAGATTACAGTACAGCTGTATCATTTTCACATGAAGAATGGAAGTTCTTACTACCGAATTGTGGTTTTATATTGGTTTTGTGTACTTACATGCCAACTATAACGGTCTGAAAACTCTGTATCAGTAAACTCACAGAAAGTTGAGAAGACATACATTACAAAGCCAGAAAGATTGAAAGATTGAAAGAGAGCATGAATGCTAATGCCACTGCTTTTGTAATGCATTTGGTTCACAACAGCAGGTGTGTTAGTGCTTGCTGATAAGCTGATAAGTATAAGGTACTTGCAAGTCAAGGAACAGAGCAAAATACATCTGTATCTGTTATTCTTGCCTATACAGCCGTATAGGTGCAGTCTTTTCTTTTTCTGATACATAGGAAAAATTAAAGATTTATGGAGAAAGGTGCTCCTTTTCTCAAAAAATCACCTGTGAAATTATAAATCATGCAATATGAATATCTGCAGTTAGAGAAGTGAGGAATAAAGATTAGCAAACACAGACACTAGCTCTAAGCAACATCAGCTAGCAAATCATCCACCTAAGATGTGGTGGTAAGGACATCATTTCAAGCTACACTGAATATTGCACAGTATAATACAAGCCATTTTTAAAGATAATTAGATGCATAATTTCCTATAAAGACTGCATGAGAAGCCAAATCAAACTATATTTATCATTCTACTGACATGTTTTTGCTAACTTTAATGTCAATTTGCTGCAATGTTTTCTTCCCACTGTGTGGTTATTTTTGGTGAGGAAGAGTGTCACAGGGCCCTGAGGTATATTTTGCAAAAATCAATATGTCAGAATGACAGCTATGACACTCATTTACAAAAAAAGGCTACGAAAAATTTGAGGAAGATACTGTAGTTGGCAGACCCATAAATTCACATTTGTAAGGCTGTCTCTCAATTTTCTCATTTGCCTTGCAAATATTTTAGTTTATAACAAAAGCAGAAAATTTATGAGTTACAGAGGATTGAGACGTTTATAATCCTGTATTAGTGATGTCAGAACTGAAAAGGTCAAATAAACATTACAGTTACATTATGTCCTTATGAAAGATAACAATAAAAAAGATTCTTCTACCTGACTTCCAATTCCTGTGTCTTCAATGTCTTTTTCTGCTAGACTTTGCTGTAAAATCAGCGTAAAATTGGTGTAATTTCAATAAATCAACGTTGGTTTAAACCAAATCAGTATATCTTCTCTCCGTCTTACACACACAAGTAGAAGTTCCTCTTGTTTGTGGTGATAGATATGTATACTTTATACTAAGCATAGTTCATTAATTACATAGTTCATTAATTAGAGCTTTCAGTAACCACAGGTTGTAACTTCCATATACGTAGACTGTCACATATGGACTGAATGTCATTTGTCTGTGTCCTGTTTTCTTCAAAGGTGATGTTCAGTGTTTATTTTTTTAAGTCCTTTTTTTTTTTTCAGGTACAACCATAAAGTTATGCAATTGTTGAGTTTTACTAGGCCTAATTGTTTGATACCTGACCTGCTTGAGTGACACGATGAAATCCGCTGCTCAAACCTATGTCCCTCTCTGCAAGTGGAAATCACCAGACAGCAAGCTACAAGAGCAAGGCAGTAGGAAACAGAAAAGCAATTTCTCTTTGTATTTAAAGGTGCTTAAGTTGAACTGGTATGTGCACACCAGAATGTGCAAGACACGTTCTGAAGTCATCCTCTTTTTTAAAGTGAAGTATGCATTGTGTGTATGCATTGTACAGTTCTACAGTGGGGCAAGTTAGAGACACACACAGAGTCTCATGTCTCTTCTCAGCTGAAGACATTTAAGCTTGACTATTGCAGTAACAAACTCTGTGCAACAAGGTATACTCTGAGATCCCTATATCCAGCTTCATTCTGGAAATAAGCAGTAACAAATGCAGTATTTGTGAAAGAAAACTGGAAAATACAGGTTTGTGGCTCCCAGTTCACAGAGTTTTGCCTATACCTGTTGTAGCTCAGACCTGTTTGAAGAAGAGTACAGAAGCATTCCTAAGAACAAGGGCTGAAGATTAGTTCATATTCTCAGAAAGAATACATTGGTGTTGGGCTGCTGAGAAGTGCAAACTTTCTTGCATACTTTTTCTCCCATTGGTGAACCCTGAAACCCTCACTGTGCAGTAGTCTGGATACTACAGAAAGGGTTTATGCATCTTGTCCAAGTCATATGCTAGTCCAATAAGTTAGGCTTTGTATTGTTCTCAGTGGTGGAAGATGTAAGCTGACTAGGGAACCAAAACTCCGCACCCTTCTTCCTTATTACAGTCAAAGTTAAAAAAAAAAAAAAAAGGCACTGTTGCTCTACTTTTTATTAAAGAACTATGGGAGATGCAAGTTTTCTTTGTTCAGTGTAGGTTTTCTCATCCCTCAAAACTATGCCTTTTCTGTGCATGCTCTCAATTCTACTGTCAAAGTAATAAGTGCCTATAAACATTAAAGCAACTGAAGTTTTAAGCAGGGGCTTGGCTTAGAAATCTATGATTTAGTCTTTCTGATAGGAACATGTATGTTTCGTGATGCATATATCTACTTAAGAGGACAATAAGAAGGCTACTTGTACAATAATATTTTTACCCATACAAAGATTGCATGGCTGAAACATGTTTTTTTCTTAATTTTTTTTCTTCCTATTAATTTCTGCATCAACTTGCAACCAATACCAAATACACAAACATGTAAAGAAACGTTAAAGGAATAAATTTTCACCACTTAGGGCTATGGTTTTATACAGTAAATACTGAGAAATATAGTACAGTGATTCACTCAATAAATCACTAGATATATCCTATTCCAAAACTGGCAGCAGTTGTTTCTTTTTTCTTTTTGCCTTTGTTTATAGGCTTTGCTTCTATGTGTGTCACATTCCTGTCAGAGACACTTTGCACCAGAGGGAAACCACTACTACTTCGTCTGATGAACTGTGCTTGTTTTCTCCTACAGAATGTATTAAATTGCAATGATTCATCTAGTACTGCATTTTCAGTTTCTGTTTCCTAACTGTGGCTTAATTATACTCAGCAAATTGCCAACTATAGAATATGGCTCTTTATCACCAGGCAAACAGAAGGAGAATATCTTTGTATTTAGATTGTTTACTTCTAACACCCCTCATAGGTCTGATTTGAAATGGTTCTTTACAGGATGCCTAGAGACATGCTAATATAATTGTTTGTCATTTGAAGGTAAACTACTAATAGGTTCAAGGCAGCTGCTCACAAAACGACTGTACTTCTTATTACAGGATGCAGCATTTTTGAATGCATCCTGACCTACTTTGCTATGATGAGTTTTCAAAGCATGGACTGTTACATAATGGTAGTTTCATTCAGGACATACTGCTCCAGATCTCAAGACTGTATCAAGCCATGTGTAGAACTTACTACTAGGAAAAGACCTAACATACAATGGTTAACTTTACGTAGACTTGAAGAAATCAACTGTGTATCACAATATTGAATATAAAGAGTAGGCCGAAGGGTCTGTGTGATGGCAGAGCTGTTTGCACCATTCTGTGACTGACAGTGAATGTCTGTTGAAGAGTAAACACTCTAAATATCCACAGATGTAGCCCTGAGACATAATCCGTAGTTTTGCTTTCCTGTATGCAGAATAGCCACTATGAGAATGAACATTTCTTAGTCTTACTGCTCTTCTGCTGAATGGTAATTGAAATAAGCGTCCAATAAACTACTTTCTACTGGAAGGAGTAGTCTGTGAGGTAGTGTATTGGTTTTGTGTGGCAAGGTTTTCATAGCAGAGTGTCTACAGGGGTAGCTTCTGAGAGAAACTGCTAGAAGCTTCCTCCGTGTCTGAAAGAGCCAATGCCAGCTGGCCTCGAGTTGGACCCACTGCTGGCCAAGGCTGAGCCCATCAGTGATGGTGATAGTGTTTAACATATTTAAAGAGGGGGAAAATTTGCTGTGCAACAGTGTAATTGCAGCCAGAATAACAAGTGAAAATACGTGAGACAGTGCTCTGGAAACAAAAAATGAAAGGTGTGTCCCCCCCTTAAAATAAGCTTATTTGCAGAGGCCCTGATTGTCAAGCTCTTGCAGCCTGGGCCAGAGGCAGGGCCAAAATTAGAGCCAGGGGGCTCTTTTTGTAAATCTACTTACAGGTACCGTGCTAATCAGTCCTATTCCCCACTACCGAAACCATGCCAAATCCTAAACCACAACACCCAGGAAGAAGGAACAGGGTTGGGTTTATTTCATTATCCTGCTCTGATTTGATAGATAATAGATTAAACTTATTTTGCCTGTGATGGTAATTGGTGTGAGTGATCTCTCCCTGTCTTTATCTTGACTCACGAGCCTTTTGTTATATGTTCTGTACCCTGTCCAGCTGAGGAAGGGGAGTTATAGAGCAGCTTTTGGGGGCACCTAGCATCCAGCCAGAGTCAACCCACCACAGGCAGCATTTGCATATGTCCTCAGTGTAACTTGTTTATTTACATTTACATGGATACATAAGTGGATGCATATTATGCTGTAGCATAGACAAGTCTCTCCTGCTAAAATCTAAGTCCAAAATCCGATATCCAGGTCCTGAAAATTTACTATATGCAGGAATATCAAATAATATACAACCTTTTCTTGTTGCAGCACACCTAAATAAAAACCATACAAGTAATTCTGAATATATGAAGAATATATGTGCATGTTAAAAAAAAATAAATGCAAAGGCATATCTATCATACATGTTGAAGCATGGTGAAGAAATTAAGAAATCCATGAAATAGATATCATCTGAAATGTTAGAATCCAAAAAGTCACTGAGACAACACAAACTTACATATTTGCACAGAAGTTCTACCACATTCTGTTCTAGTGCTCTGGGGGAGCAGCCAGGCTGTGTCTGGTACCCAAGCCAGCCCCTACCAGTCACGAATCGGCTACAGTCATCTCTGATCTGGATCTAGGGAGAGTAGCCATGAGATGAATCCAAGTCTACCTGCTCTGCGTGTCTGTGAAATAGTACTTATAGTACCAAATAGTGCCCAATGAAGGAAAACTGGTATATCATCACACAGTAATTCTTTCTTTTAGCTGGTTTCATGCATATCCTTGTCTCACTTCTCCCAGTTTAGGGATTATTCTTTATAGAGAAGCTTTCTGCGTGCAGTCATGCATAGACATAATGAAAATGTATTAAGATCACTGAGGGCTCTATATTGATTGAAACAACAGCTGTGAAAACCTCTGCTAGTAAAAGAACTGCTGATTTTATTGTCGGATGCCAACTGAGCAACTCACTATCTTGTAAAGATAAGTCTGTGCCCTCCCCTTACCAGGCTTCTGGATATGGAATATAAAAAGAAATGTGTAATGACAAAGGAAAGATACTTATCCAGTCCTTGAATGTCAATGAAGGAAGAGAAATCTGGGCAACTATTGTGACCACCATGCTGTTAGTAAAGATTACGGTTATAATACTAGAACAACTTGGAAGAAAGCAAAACTTACTATTTTATTTTGTTTACAATTCCATGTGATTGATAGGCACCTTATAAGAATACATCTGAGCCAACATTCATCTTGAGAAACAGACTTAATAAGAACTCTATGAATCCATATTGTGTTTGCTCAATGTTTAGCTCCTGCTTCCCAGATCCTGACAAGACTGATATACTTGTGAATATGGTAAGAAACAGAGTTTGGAGAACTTTTAACGGGATATTCATTCACTTAACTTAAATCTTGGATGTTTATGCCTATTTTTACTAGCCTTTACTAGGCTTCTATCTATATGTTTTTATAAAATAACTTTAATGAATTAAAATAGATTACTAGCAAACTAATCCATATCATATGGGCTGTCATTGACTATCTCAGGCCCATAATCTTTATCTGACCGCGCTATATGTAGAAGTAAAATCCAACTATGTCACTGATTTGGAGTGTAAGAGAAATACAAGGTATTCTACTTCCCTTCCCTTCCCTTCCCTTCCCTCCCTTCCCTTCCCTTCCCTTCCCTTCCCTTCCCCTGACTCACTCTGCTTAAATGTCTAGCCTTAAGCTTTACTATATATGGTCACATATACCATGCTGAGAATTAAAAAAAAAAAAAAATTTTAACTATCAGATTCCTTAATCACACCAAACTGAATACATAGATCTTTTATGCTTGTATTCTGAACACACTAAAAAGAGGAATTAAATAGGAATATACTTGTGATTCACAGTTGTGTGGGTTGTTTTCTCCTATATAGTTATAAACTTCACTCTGCTTAAATGTCTAGCCTTAAGCTTTACTATATATGGTCACATATACCATGCTGAGAATTAAAAAAAAAAAAAAATTTTAACTATCAGATTCCTTAATCACACCAAACTGAATACATAGATCTTTTATGCTTGTATTCTGAACACACTAAAAAGAGGAATTAAATAGGAATATACTTGTGATTCACAGTTGTGTGGGTTGTTTTCTCCTATATAGTTATAAACTTATGACTGATTGTAATAATTTATTATCATTCTCCAAATCCTGTGAATGGAAGAATCATGTGTTTCCTGCATCTCATTTTTACCGCTGTCGAGCTGAAAAGGTGAGATTATAATAGATGCATCAGAGACTCCCCATCATGTGAATAAAACCCCAGCAAATTAATACTGGTGAGATGAAATCATGAATATTTGCATTCTCCTTGAAATTGATTATGAGAAAAATAGTCATATGAAAAATATTTCATTTGTGTGAAATTTATCAAAGCAGATAGGTGGAAAAAGATGATTAAATATATTTTTATGAATATAAGAATATATTTCAATGTAACATATATTGCAAGATACCACTTTCTTATTCCGACTAGAAAGCCAAACTTTCATTTTGTATATGCTGATAAACCTGGCAAGAGTAAATTTCATGCTGAAATGCAAAGTCAATGGAAATTGTAAACAAAATGTTGGAGTACCCAATACACAGTTATTCTGACATCCAGCAAAATAAATGTTTTGCGTGCTGTGAAGTGCAACTGAGTTAGTGGTGTTTATCACCACAAAAGAACATATTCATAAAGTATGTAAGTGGCAACACTGTATGGAAAAAATATCAGTAAGGTGCATTTAACAAGTTTTTTAAAAGTCTGTTCATCTCAGAAAAGTCCGAAGTTGAATATCTGATGGCAAATAAATAAAACAGAAGCTTCAGGAATTATGATATTTACTTGCTTCCAAGAATTTTGTAAGCTGTAGAATTATGCAATGCACAAGCAGGTGATGAACTTATTAAACATATGCAAAGAATATATAGTTCATGCTTAGATCAGAGTTCAGAGGAACTGAAATTCATTTACAGTAAATTCATTCACTACAGAATAAAAGCTGCCTAGTAAAATCAGGAATGCATTAGTCTTTTATTGTCATGTGAAACTGGTCATCTCCTAGAGAACTGACAAGCTCAGGGCTGAGTCCATGCATCAGCAGAACAATTGGATAGGATCTGGTCAGGATGCATAGATATAGCTGTGGCGATATTATTTGTCTTTTACAAATAACATCACACACTGAGCTTTTTCTTAGAAGGTGTAAATCAACACATATCTTACAATTTTGTCACCTGTGAATTACTATATCTTCGTTCACATGCATTTTACGGAGTCACAGAATCATCTGGTTGGAAGAGACCTTTAAGATCATCAAGGCCAACCATTTCCCTGCACTGCCAGGGTCCCTAAATCATGTCCCTCAGCACCAGATCTACACATCTTCTAAACACTTCCAGGGATGGGGACTCCACACCTCCCTGGGCAGCTTGTTCCAATGCTTAATGACCCTCTGTGTAAACAAACTTTTCCTGACAAGTCTCCTCTTAGTATGATGCCTTGTGATCTACATAAATAAACCTTTTCTGCCTGTTGAACTGATATACATAATCTTTCCATATATATAATATTTTCATAAATTTATTTTCATATGTATTTTATTAATTTTTTTTCTACATGTAAATATTGTGTATGTTAGTACAACAGGACAGAAAAAAGGATATATTTTAGTTTTAACAGGGCTTGGAAGGATCTAACTATGTGTTTGTAGCACAAAAGTTGCATAAATATGCTTATCTTTTCTCCTTAAAATATATTTCCATGGAAGGGATAATATTGGCAGAGAAATAAACTACCATAAACAGCTTGTCACTGATGGAAATAAGGTTGCAAGCTATCAAAGTGATTGTGTTTCCAGAATAAATTGACACAAGTAATGAAAAAACTTCGCTACTCTTAAAAGGAACTTAATTGGATTGTAAAATTAATTACACAATGTACTCTTTTGCAATAGTAAAAAACCAAGTTCAGACTGAGAAGTCACTTTCTGATGCTGTATTACTTCATAGGAACTGATTTTAACAGAATGTTTAGGATAGCTGGTTATTGAGTAGCGAGTCAGATTGTACATGGAATAAGAAGATACCTGCAGGTTTTGCCAGTCAGTTACTCTAAAACTGATTTTTGATAACCCTAGCAGACCTATAAATAAGGATGCACACTAAACTTCATTGCTAGATTTCTAGTAAACACCGTTAAAAGGATGCCCAACACAGAGGCTTACAATTTAGTGATTCAGCAATATCTTTAAGTCAAATGTACTAATCAGCAACTGAAAGACCACTTAATTCTACAGTCAGCTTTTATGTCTAGGTGTGAATGCTGGTACTGGATGGATGAAGAGGGAAGGAGAATGTACAGTTAATTCTGTTGTCAATGGTGATTGCTTTTCTAGTTAAAAATGTATTTTACAATAATTCTAAGATTTCAAACAATGTTATGCATTTTTGTGTAACTTTTCTCTACATTATTAGGTTTCAAGAAAATATTAGTTAGCGATTAACTCATGAAATGAGGAAATGAAGGCATTGAAACAAGTTCCCAACTTCATGCGTACAGGCAAAAATAAAATGGTTTCAAGTGAGATGGTGAAAAAATATGTTAATTCTGAAAAATAGACCCATTTATACAATGATCAAGCTCATGGGTAGTCCAGTTCTAGCATAATCAGTGGCCTGAATTACTCAGTACAATTTTAAGCCATAACTGACTTCACTCTTGGATACTTGTGGAGCTCACAGCTGCTTTTCTTTTCATTTTTGGTCCTTGACATTTCCTTTTTCTCAGAGATTTTATTCTCATTATCTCTTCTGTCTAGGTTGTTTTTTGAACTCCCAGTTATTTTTCAGACTGAATTGGCTGTCAGGAGAGTCCAACCCATTATTTTTAACTACGCTTTGTTCAAATTTGACCTTAGCTAAATTAACATAACCAGTTCAGCACGTGATCTTTGAAGACCTTGTCTGGCTGCTGCTGCTGTCTGACTCTCAGCCAATAATCTCAATATATTTAGGCTAAATATATGCAATTTCTTAAAACAAAGTTAACATATATGCATTTAGACAGATACAGTGTATTTGTAATATGATTTAAAATGGCTGAGCTATGAAGATCTTGAAGATGAAAGATGATAATGAAAACATGGAAAGCCACTTGAACACGACAATATTGCATAACGATTTCTTGATACCAAAAAGAAAACTCATGTTCTCTTTTAAAGTATCTGATGATTTTGCTTGGTGATTACACTTTTGCCATATCCCTGGACTACAGTGTCATACCCTATGAAATGCACTCTGATAGAGCCTTCATCCTGTCATCACTCAGAAGGTGCCTTAGGAAAGGACACTTAAAACATCTTCGATTCCTCTCACTTGTTCAAACCTTTACAGAAGCTCAATTTTACAGAGATTGTAGTTCAAACAATATGTATATGCAGTATTCCAGCATGCAAATACTTCACTTCAGCAGGCTGCGAATCAAACTGACTCATATTTACTTACACAAAGATTTCAGTTCAAAGATAAAATGACGAGTGTTCATTTATTCTCTTAGGCCCCTTTTAAGGAGCTTAAAGAAACTTCTTTTTTTTTTTTTTTTTAATAATATTTTTACTTTTTACTCTTTTTAAATGTAAATTCTTATGCCCCTTTTAAGGAGCTTAAAAAAACTTTTTTTTTTTTTTTTTTTTAATAGTATCTTTACTATTTACTATCTTTAAATGTAACAGGAAAGAACAACTAACAAAACCATGTTCCCTGAAGAGATACCAGTGCAGGTACATTAATTCTGTATCAGATTGAAAACAAATGTTTGTTAACTTTATCTGACATACTGCATGAAACCACTGAGTTTTGCATTAATTGTAAGCAGTTCTATTACGGGGATAGTGTGAAAAACAGTTCAGAAAGCTTCACAAGAGGCTCTGAGTTCATGCATCTACATTCTAAATAATGAATATCTACATATCTAAATAATTCAGAGGAGACAGTCTTTAAAATAAAGAAGAAAAAGAAAATGTTCGTGAAGAGAAAGAAATCATGTATTTTCTTCCAAACCAGTTTAGTGGGCATCAGGAAGACGAAATAGCCAGTCTGTTTAATCGTGGA
>NW_010419425.1:20874-40494 GCF_000710305.1 Buceros rhinoceros silvestris
AGGTTTACTTTGAAAAGCACAGGAGGTTGCTCAGGACTGCGTAGCTCTGCTACAACTTTTGATCACCATCCCCTTCCCATTTGTTGTACATGTCAGAGAAAAGTCTGCTCCATCTTCTCCATTACCTTCCATTAGAATGGAATTAAAGCCTCCCCTGCTTGACTTTTGTTCCCAGGGCTAAACAAAGCAAGCCCCTGTGTGTCTCCTCCCAAATTATGCATTCCAGCCCTTTAACTCTTTAATTTGCTTTGCTCTATCAACATATTTCTTGTACTGGGGCCAAGAACAAGACATGTTACTTCAGAGGTGGCCTTCCAGTGCAGTAACATCTTCTCCCAGCCAGCCGGAGGTGATGTGGCTGTACTGGTTCTGGCTGGGAGGGAGGTAATTTACTACATAGCAGCCAATATTGTGCTGTTTTGAATTTCTGACCAAAACATGTTGATAACATGCTAGAGTTTTAGCTACTGCTGAGCAGTGATTTCATAGTGTCAGTATTTATATATATATATGTAATATTTGTACTGTCCTTAACATGCTCACTATTAAAAAAATCAGTGAATTTAAATAAAATTGTTTTTCCAATATAGCCTACAGGGTATCGCAAGAAATTACACCGTGCCTTTAGATATTTTTCACACTACTTTGCTAGGCAAAATGTTTGGAATTTTATTTTAAATAAATAAATGTTTTAGTTAATAGATTGAATTCCAGTAACTGACTTCTTTGCAAACAAAGAGAAATTTCTTTCAAACAGAGAATTAAACTGAACAGCTGGGTCGAGAATTTCATTAGCTTTGTTATGAGATGAAATCTTTTATTTTCAACTATTTTTTTTTCTGAAAGATTTTAAGTACAATACAGTGTGATAAAACCATGGTATTATTATTTGTAGGTGTATTATTTATTGGTGTATATATGCAAGATGACAGTGCCCTCAGACTAACCAAATAATAATATTGTAATTACTCTCTTTCTTTACAAAATATTCAGTATCATAGTCAAAAGGTCAAGAAATGTGGTGTGTGCGCACATGCACACACACACACACCCCCCGCCCTGTTTTTCTTCTTAAAGCAATAGCCACCGGTAGTGGTCATAATGACTGCATCTGCTTTAAGTCGGACTCTGGGGACACAGTAAACAACACAACAGAAGAAGCTATAAATCTTACTCAACAGCTAAGGGCTAGTTGAGCATGTGCCAATTGAAACATGGCTGGTACAAAAATATGACTATGAGTCAATCATCTTACACCATAAATAGTGGACAGCCTAGGGCTCACTTGAGCTCTCCTGCATGCCAGTAAGCTTCATGTCAGGATCTCCCTTTGAGTAGGGACACTTCTCAAGGTTATTCCATGAGGCGGAGAGAATCCTTATTGCATCCAATACTTGGTAAGTGAATGGGAATAAACGCACTGTAATTTTGAAATCTTGGCTAAGTGGTGTAAAGGATTGATTGTGTATAAAGGATACATTGTCCTTTAGACACAAACAGTGTCTGGCACTAGAATTGGATCTAGTCACACTTAGACTCCTCCCTGACAAGGAGTTTAGAAAGCAAGGGGATCCATTCTGAACCTCGTGGCTTAACAGGAGGTTTTCTGTACCTGTCATATTAATTCATTTAGATATAAACCATTGATCAAGTCTGGGACTAGGACTGGGTCTAGCTACACCTATACTCCTCTCTGAGAAAGAGTTTAGAATGCAAAGGGTGGTTTTTGAAGTCTGTGCCTCAGTGGGAGGGTAACCCTGACAGTTTTGCCTAACCCTATCGGCTATGCAGTAAACAATCAAGCGGACCTTGCCATCGAACTTTCTTTAACCACTGTCACATTTTCTATCAAACTTAAATCCCTGCTTTATACCAACAAGCATATCTCTTCTTCTCTCTTACAAGTGAAGTGCCTCACTCCATCTGCAACAAGATAACACCTTCCAACTCTCTAGCTACAAGCACCCCTGCAATAAGGGGACATTTTACCATGAGATTGGCCAGAGGCCAGAATAATTGAGTCTGTATGGTGAAGTGAGGTAAATTAATAAAATTATTTTATATTTACACATCAATGAGACAATGACCCAGCCCACATATTTTAAAATACATAATAATTATAATTAGATGATCAGAACAGTAAAGAATATATTGCTAAAGGATCTGGTATCCAGATGTATTAAAAATTTCCAACAAATAAGTTATTGTATTTCTATACAACATTCTGTAAATCTGTAATAACTTTCTACCGTTTTTTTTGCAATTATTATAGTAAACTGGAAAAAAGATTTTTATGTATTGTATAAGTTTTAAGTGTATACATGATTCTACAAAGTAACTTCATTGTTTTATTAATTCTTTCATGAAAATGGAGTTCTACATATTTATTCACTGAGTGAACAAAAATGTAATTAAGTGTTTTGTATAAAGTACTATGAAGTATGCCACTGCAGATATTGCAAGGACTATTGACCTTTTACAAGTAATGTTTCTCTTGCACGGTAAATTGTTTTGTATAATGTTTTGAGTAATTTACTCTTTCCAGAGATCTGTTTTAAAAAATAACTGGAAATAGTGGTATCAACATATGCTGATATGCTCAGACAAAACATATTTTAAGAACTAACGCAGGAGAAGCTGTGCACAGCAGTGTCAGTCCACCTTTATACAAGATCTGACTTCTCAGAGGATATTCAGACTGCAGAACTGGTTATGAATAATGAATGGTACTGCAGCTCCAGGAAACAAAGAGTCATATTTAAAAGGATAAGGGCTATTCAATCCATTCTGTACAACTATATTTGGAATGAAACAACCTCCAAGCCTGTTAGTGAAATATTACCAAACAACCATCTGCTTTGTGAAACAATAGACATCATGAAAACATTATTTGCAAACAATCCTGCCATTTTGATTAAAGCTAAGTTACCAGGTTTTTGCAATTCCAGCATTTCCTTATGTCTATTCTGTTTCTACTCTGACACGATAAAATCTTGCTATGAATTTCAGAAATTATAAATTTAGTTATGTCGTTTCAGACACAACAAGTTAGATGTAGGATACAAAGTAAGTCCATATGACTTACAAATTTGAAGATGCAGGGTATCACAGCTATCAGAACTGATGTGCTGTATTACCTTACTTTCACATCAGATAACAGCTACTGGAGCTGATGAAAAATGCCATGTTTTCCTTTGAGGATATCCTCACCCAATTAGTCTTGGAAGAAAGTCCTTATTTATACAGTTAATGATACTGAAATAATCTGATGTCTTTGTGCTGTTTTATTAAATCGAGTTATAGGCAAGTTGGAAGTAATGTGTACTCACAGATCAGCCCACTTTTGTGAGACCTTGATATGCAGAAGTAGCCTGCATCCTACATGTAAGCAACCTGCAAGCAGCACGTCTAGATGTGGCCAGTGGCATAGAATAAGAGAAAAGTCTAGGTCAGAAGAGACCTCTAGAGACAATCTGGTCCAACTTGTTGAAAGCAGGGTTTTAAATTAGGTTATCAAAGGCTCTGACAAAACGAGTCTTGAATATACCAGCAAGCGAACCCATCAACATTTCTTCATCTGTCCAGTTGTCCAACCCTCTGATAAACTTGGGGCCCTCTGTGGGACAATCTCCAACTTTCCTTTGTCTCTCTTCAGATGCGAGGTATTGCCTAAAAAGTGCCAAGTAAAGCTGAGTAACCACTTCCCCTCATCTGTTCAATACATGCTAGATGTTGCGGCCCAGGATATGATTTGCCTTTCTTGCTGCTGAGGTACATACGACTGACTCAAGTTCATCTTGCTCTCTACCACAACCCCAGGGCCTTCTTGGCAGTGATAATACCCCTCCCTGCCTGTAGGGTAAAGATTCCATTTTGTGCTGCTCTTTGGGATTATTCTAGTTACAGGACTTTACATTTAATCTTGTTGAACTTCATGTGATACTTGTTGGCCCAGCTTTCCAGCCTGTTGAGATCTCCCTATATGGGTGTTCTTCTTTATGACTTATCTGCTTCTCCACCAGGTTTGGTGCCATTCAAAAGGTTGTAACAATGCATTTAGTCACATCCTCTGTATAATCTAGAAAGATATTGAATAGTACCAAACCCTGAGCAAACGTATTCATGAATGGGTGCCAGGCGACTTCAAGCCACTATCCATCATCTTTTGAGCTCAGCAATATAGGTTCTTATCCACAAATTGTGGTCCATACATCCAGCCAGCTTGTCAACAAGGATATTGTGGGAGACTGCGTCAATTGCTTTAATGAAATCAAGGTAGATAACATCCACAGCTCTCCCCTCATCCAGTGAGCAAACTGTTTCATCTTTGAAAACAATCAGGTTGGTTAAACACAATTTACCTTTGGTAAACCTGTGTCAGCTTTTCCAATGAATCTGCCCATAAGAATGCAAAACCATAGTGCCAAGTAGCCAGTGTGGAAAAATAATGGAAGATTGGCAAGAAGGATTGCAAACGTGTTCAAGTGACTTGCAGCTGGGGTGTGGAAAAACACATATATAATTCTAATTGTTATCTATCCTTGTGTCTTTGATGAGTAAACATCTGTGTTTAGATAACATAGGTCTGTGAAGGACTCAGAGGCAACTTATCAAACATCCTTGAGATTCTTGCCCTGCTGTGGGAAAGATTAAAGCACAGTGAATCATTACATCTGCAAGAATCCCTGATATACAGGAGGAAGCAGCATGTCTACAAGGTATTTTGCTCTCTAGCAAGGACCAAGTGCCGTAGTGCCTGTGTCCCACCTTGTGTGCCTCCACCCAGCTGCTGCTGCCCAGGTCCCCTGGTTTGTGAAGTAATGAGAATAAATTTACCCTTTGCATTTCAAACACGTTTTTGTGGTTGTTCCCGAATCCTGCCTGTGTCGACTCACACAGTCAGTCTGTCTACAAGCAGCAGGCTGTGGTGCTCAGTCTGTGTGGACAACAAATATAATTAAAGTGTTGGAAATGGCCTGAAGGATTCTTTCAAAATACCATATAATCAGACACACGTTCTCTTCATTTTTCCCAGATCTTTTTTCTCAATTGTTCTGTACTGTTTGTGCAGACAAGTGCTCACCTTTTGATGATAGATGGTTCCCATTTACCTCTGTCATTTTGTCAGGGCTAGCATTTAAATTTTAACTTTCAATCAGTTTATGAAAACAGCCTAAATTGTTGGGAAATCTTGACTTCAGCTTCCAAGATGTAGCTTTGAGACTCAGAAGCTGCAATACGTATCTCCCAAAGCATGAAAAGTATGATTTATCATGGAATTACAATAAGAGATTGCAGTTATGACAGAAATAAAATGAAGCACCATGACAATACCACCTTTTTGTTTGTTTTAGTTTTGGCTAAAAGGCATTTTTCTTCTAAACTAAATTTTTCTATTAAAATGTTTTGCCGCCTCCAGGAAAAGAAATACAGAGAAACTGAATGCAGTTTGACAGCCTAAACAACATTTAGCATTGTGATATTTTTCCAAAAGCTAGCAGTTTCCAAAACTAGCAGTTCATAAGGTATGCTCTTTTTCAAAGCTATACTCACATTTGAAAATAGGTGATTCACTGTAAACAACCAACGAAGTCTATATCATTTCATCAGAGTCAAGATTTTACCTTTGCTTTCTGAAATCTTTGAAATGAGATCCCGCTTCTGTAGCTACATACAGTTTTTGAACAGTTATTCTATTTTTCCCCATGTAAATACATATTGCACCCAGTTTCCTACAATACAAAAAAATCCCAATACTTAGGAGCATTACTGTGTTACTTGTTATTTTGTGATGAGGCAACCTCAATATTACTAGGATCAGTGGTACTTTTGGCAGGCAGGAAGGAGGAGTGAAACACATATTACAGAATAATGATAATCTTTTATTTTTCTATGAGTTCTTCTTTTGGAGCAATACTTTGAGAAAAGAGAACTTTTAAATAGGTTTCAAGTATCCCGGAATACACAAGTGTAAAGCTGATAAGACCTTTCTGATTTCTGTCATATTAATTTGAAAATCAGCTAAAACACATGGTATTTTAGGTGTCAAAAATAAAAAGTCTAAATACCAGTTTCAACATGACAGCAGGTAGTTCCTCCAGAAACGTGATTAACTCACTCATAATATTCCTTCCACTGCTTTTAGGATTGTTTTTCTGGAGGCATCTCAGATGCATTTCACTGAGTAATCAAGTTTGGTTGATAACGACTGATTTTTTTTATGATTTGAAATCTGTTAATACTTCCATTAAAAATTAATAATTAGAGAAAGTAGTATAGCTAATAATTCTTGTGGATTTCATTAAGTAGAATAAATAATTATTTGATTCATCATATACACAGCTAGAAACTGTGATTATCTGATCAATACACTTTCATAAATGACAGTGACATTATAGACATTGACAGTTTTTGCTTATATTCCTTCAGATGTCCTGAAAACAAGCTGTCTTTATAAAAAGCAACAAGATAACTACTGTATCCAACATGTCCTGAAAGCCTATCTTTTTTAATACTATGTTTAAGTATTTCTGAAATGTTAGATTATTTCTTTTCCTGTAAATTTTAATAAAGCTTTTCATGAAATATCAAGTTTCATTATTTCTAGAAAGTCTGCTATTAATTTTTCCTTGCAAAGCAGGGTAGTATTTCATATGCTAGAATGTATACAAAAATCTGTTCTTTTAAACTTGTTATAAAATTTGTAAAAAAGTTTGTCAGATAATGGAGATTAAGAAATAATATCTTAAGCATTTAAACTGTTTATTGTGTTTATCCTGATAACTTTTTAAAATAAACTTTATGTGACTATGTACTTTATGAAGTTATCTAATTTCAAATTCCAAAATGTCACAAGTCTGAAATTGTTATTTCTATATATTCCATGAAAGTGAAAGTTGAGTTCTGATGCTTGTAATGGGTGAAAATCTTAAATTTTAAAATTAGTTCTCCTCTTCTAACACAGAGGGATTATGGCATTCACGTGGCTAAAATTAGGCATGTTATCTTAAATGCCAAAAAATTACAGTCTATGATAAGGATGACATAACACCCAAACATGCAAATACTGCTATCAGTCTTTCAGCGTTCAGTGCCACAGGCTGTTATCTGTCCCATGCTTCTCTATCTTACATATGTTGTTAAATTCCAAGTAAAAAGGGTGGGAAGAGAAAGTTCTTTCATAAACATACCTTTCCAATGTGTTCTTAAAAAAAAATGCAACTCAGAAGTGAAGAGAGGAGCAACATTTGGATAATTAACAAAAAAGAATGGGATTTGTGTTACTAACCACAACTATTTACAGTACGGGTTTACATCATACAGCTGATCTAGTCTTCCTAATGATTTTTACGTCAGTGGTGAAAAAAACAAAGGCATTTCTGGATTGTGAATCATCTCTTCATAGACATTGAAGACGTTGTGTGAAATGAGTACTAGAAGTTTCTTTCCCGTGGCAAGGTAAGATTTTAAGGTGCGTTGTGAACATGCAGACTGGCCTCCTGAACCTTTGTCTGTTCCAGGTAAAACAGTCAAACCAGTTGCTGGTAAGTGTCTTTCTTCTCATGCTTAACATAATGCTAGAAATTGCAGGACTAGCTCAAAAAAGTTGGATGTCTAAATTTTTGGGAGATATTAGAGCATGAGCAATTATACTTCTGCCTTGGTCCCCATTAAATCATGTTTTTCATTCTTTGACTACATTAGCTAAGAATGTAAATAGTGTATTGTAAAAATTTTGACCCAGAGTGGGAAGGAGGGAGGAAAGCATAAATTACTCTTTTGTTTGAGATGTATTTTTGATTGGGTTATATATTAGCCAAAAAAATTTGCTCATGAAACCTAAGTATGACTTTTTCCACAAAGAGGAGTTACTAAAATACAAGAACTGCTTTGGCTAGCAGCTGACTAATGCATGTTGCAGACTAATATAACTGACTGTGCAATGGTAAATGATTAGGATGTTTTTGAAGAAGGAATTGAAAAATCTCTTGAAGTGAAGTATAACGTAAGCATAAGAATGAGAAAAACTGATTTGTCTTGTAGACTTAAACTTCCACTAATGAGGAATTCTAAAAGATATAATATACAACAAGGACAAGCATTAAAGATTTTATAAATAATACCTTCCCAAGTAATGTTCCAGTTACAGCAAGGACAGTTTAGACTTCCATATGTTGCCCAGATACATAAATCCTAGCATTACCTATTAATGCACTATCTAATTAAAGAGACCAGACTAGAATTTTATTTTTAGGCAAACACCTTCAGTTCCTGAGTGACTTCAGTAATGCCTGTGTTTAAGAACTAAGATCTTAGGATGAAGTTCACAGATTGCAAATGGCCAATGAAAGACGCCGCCCACCCCTCCCCTCCCCCCCCCAAAAACAGCCCAAAATCTCCTTTTATTTATGGTAGATAAAGGTTTGTAGATGAATTCATGGTTTTGGTTTTGTGGTGTCGGTTTTTGTTTGGGTTTTTTTTTGTACTGTGACTGCAGATCCTAGAACGATGCTGTTGGTAACTAGTAGGAGGAGAAAAAAAAAACTTAACCCATCACTAACGTACGTGTCTAGTAGATGAATGAACATGATTACCATCATGTGTTGCTACAATATTTTTTGTGGCAACTTCATTTGAATCATTCCTACTTAGGACATTACTGAGGGGACTGCTACTCCTAGAATTAACCTAGCAGGTTTTTGCGTGTCTGTCCCTACTGAGATGTATTCCAGGACTGTACCTGAAAAATAAATAAGTTTAAGATGTTGTGTTCGGTTTTCTCAGTAAAATGAGAATGAGGGGAACAAAAGTTCCCAGAAAAGGTAACTGTGGCTACTGATGCTAATCTCCCAGTGTTCAGCTCATTGTTAGTATGATTACAAAACACTCCAGAGAGTTATTCAGAGCAATGAAATTTAATTCCTGATCTGAACTGCCCACTGGAAAATCTTCTCACTACAAGGGAACTAGTAAAGATAACTTTTACACTAAATTGCTGGTCTTTGCAAGTCCAGATTTAACATTTATCGTGGTTCTTACTAGCAAGATTTTGGCAAAACAGGCACAATAAATCAAAATCATTAGCTCCTTCAGAAAAAAAATACCAACCCCAAAAACCTCCTAGGACTTGATACTAGAAGAAAAATCCATGTTCAGTATGAGTAACACTGATCACTTTTTTCTTTGGTTTATGTTTCTCACTGTTTTAGCTTCAAGCAGGATCTTTACATTCTAACATATTCTGTGACAAAATAATGTCATAACTGTTGTACTTTAATGTATTATTTGTGCCTTATTTTTATCCTAGAACAATTTTCTTTCTGAAGACAGAGTATAGTTCTATCATGAGCTCCTTCTTGTGGAGAAATGAAACAAACCTTTTAATAACCTTTTTTTTAATTAATTATATTCCGTCAGTATTCCTCGGAAACTATGGCTATGTAGCTTTACCAGAGCAGTGGATAAAGGTAATCCTCTTTTCACCCTGAAGAGTATTTACAGAAATGGTCCACAGGAATGAAATGAGTATAAAATCTTGCAAAGGAGAAAACTTCAACAGAGAGACTCTCTCTCAGTGGAGACTGAGGGTGACCATGGGTGGCAAATTAGATATGAGTTTGCAGTGTAATGTGACAGAAGAGAAGTCAATGCAATTTAACAAAATCACAGACAATGAAGGCAGTTGCCACCATACAGCTCATACACCCAAACATGCCATTCCATTGCATGTACCATGACACCAGAGAAGTTGTTGATACAATGGCTTGAGAGGATAATTTGTATTGAAAGACTGAATTTTTAACCAGAAGGATGTAGGTGGGTGAAAGAAAGACTTGTTCACTGGTAAATTCTTACATATACCTGAAGGGTAGAAACGACTGGTGGTGTTGTGCTAATGGAGATAGACAACAGCAGAGCTAATTTTATCTCAAAGCATACAAGAATATGTGACAAATCTGTTAAACTAAAATGTGCTTTGCTCAATGAGAATATGTTAATACTTTAAATAATCTTCAGTATATAATTGCATCTCATTTTAAGAAAAGAAACCAGGGAGGAAAAGATATGGTAACGTGGTTGGTTAATAACAGTGGGAATCCAAGCCCCACACAGTTATTCACTCACTCCTCCACAGTGGGATGAGGGAAAGTATTGGAAGGACAAAACCAAGAAAAATTCATGGGTTGAGATAAAGACAATTCAATAGGTAAAGCAAAGCTGTGCATACAAGCAAAGCAAAATAAGGAATTAATTCACTACTTCACATCAGCAGACAAGTGTTCAGCCATCTCCAGGAAAGCAGGGCTACATCACATGTAACAGCTGCTTGGGAAACCAAATGCCACAACTCCAAATGTTTCCCTCTCCCTTCTTCCCCACTGCATTTATTGCTGAGCATGGCATCAACAATAAAACAGAAAAGACCTTGAGTCTGCTTAGCAAAAACTAAAACATCTGTTATCAACACTGTTTTGGTCACAAATCCAAAAACTGCATTGTATGAAGTTCTATGAAGAGTATTAACTTCACCCCAGACAAAACCAATACAGATCAAAAACAATGCAAAAGTTTGTTTTGAGTGACAGGGAAGTTAGTTCTATGAGAAGAAAATTAAATGGACTTGCCTGAGAACAGAAACTTGAATTGGACCAAGAAGTCCAAAGTACAGCACTTTTTAACTAAATCCCAGTTAGCAAAACTGATTAATTCTCTTGGGATCATATGCAACCTGTGTTGTGTTCTGTTTCTCTCAATTGACGTATAGACTCCCCATCCAGCCATCTGAAGCATGCTTTTTATTCACTGGAAGTCCAGCTGACATAGCTAGCATAGGCTGAGTTACAAGTTTGAGGAATCAACCTGCCAGGTTCTCTCAGGGACTACTTGCAGATGGGTTTTGTACCGGATTCCCTTCTGGTAAATATAAAGAATAACCATATAGCCAACTTCCTGTCTAATCACAATTTATCTGAAATACACTGAAGAGAATAACTCATCGAGTTAAAACAACAGACTAGAAGTTTGCACAGATCTTCTGCACTGCTAACTGCAACAGATTAATTTTTTATCACGTGACAGTGTCCAACTGTCCAAATGATAAATTTGTCATTAAAAGTTGGTCTGCAAGGATACGAAGTATCTTTTCCTAGCCCTGTTACCAATTTCAAGTAAGTAGTCAAAAAATGTTTCCAGGCTGCATTGTCAGAGCAGCATAATCATCGTAATAAAAGAAATCATGGAAATTATGCAGAGTGGTGACATATTCCCATGAAGTACAGCATGGTTTATCATCCAGGCTCAAGCAAATAAAAATGTATTTTTCATTCTACTAAAAAGAATATAATTGGAGATAGAGGGAAATTATGGGCAGGGTAAGTAAATAAGTTTATGTAGAATGTAGGAAAAATTCATTACCTATAGAAAAGATAAAAGTGCTTTCCTTTTAAATATTTCCATGAGAACACACATACACACCTGTGAGATACTGAGAGGCAAAGGAGTTAACTTGCCTCACACATTGCAACCTTGCCCTGTTTGTGGTCAGCCTAAAGGGTAAGGAGAAATGTGGAATGTGTCAGAGGGTGCATAACTCCACATCTCTGATTCAACGACAACCAGCCTAGAAACCAGAGGGAGGTCAACCAAAGATCATTCCACATGCGGTCTGTGCGACTACCCACCCGATATGATGAAAGGGTGATCAGCACCCCCCAACAGTCACACAAGCGCAGTTGGGGCAGTACCACCCCTTGCGGCCTCACATGTAAATGAACCAAAAGAAGGTGCATACCAGGAAAAGAAGAAGCTTAAAAGAAGGACACAAGCCTCCTAAGGTGTGGAACTGCCACCGTATGATTCACACCATACCAGGAAATCACACTGGAACTGAGGGTAGTGATCTATCTCTGTTGCACTTTCTCTCTCCTGCTCTTTCTGTCACTGTTTTCCTACATTTCTCTTTTTTTCCTCTTCTTTATGACTCATAAACAGAGAAACATGTCTATCTATCTGTCTATCTGTCTATTATCTATCTATCTATCTATCTATCTATCTATCTATCTATCTATCTATCTATCTCTCTCCTTCTTTGGCCTGAGTACCTGACTTTGAGTACTATCTGTTACAGCTAAATGCAACAACTGATGAATAATGTGAGCAGTCTAGACTGTAATTTGGCTGCAGCAAACCCATGCTATTAATTAGTTTTATTTTTCATTTTCAATTGTGGTAGGAATAACATATGCTGCTAGTGTGCAGTTTGCCTCAAACATTGTCAGCATACTTCATCACTTCAGGCAGTCGCTTTACTATTTCTGTCCTGAGTTATTCTTTAAAAAGGACTGCCAATTATTTTGAACTTAATAAAATTGTGTGGTAGCTTTTGCGAGGTTCCATTTTATTAAACTTTTTAATGGTGCCTTATTACAACTTATTTTCACTGTCATATAGGGACTGCAATTCTGCCCTTATTGTCCTGCTGCACATAAATTCTGTCATGCTATTTCTTTGATGATTCACATTTAGTTATAATACCTACACATTTTCCACTTGTCCTTTTCAGATCCAAACAGTGGATTAAAGCAAAAAAATTGTTCTTTATTTAAGTAGATAAACCCTTTTTGAAACCTTAAACATATAATGAGAATAAAAGCAAAGAAAACTGTGTGAATCAAAAAAACCCCATCCCCAAAATTCATTTGTAAAGATGGAAGAAAGGCATCAGAATAAGGCTAAGGAGACCTCTGTCCACTTTATCTGCAGTGCCTCTAGTCACAGAGAAAATCACTTCCGCTGGGATTCATCTCGCCTCATCTACTTTCAGCTGTCTAAAACTTAATTTTCTAAATCTAGAGTTCACTTAATTTAAGCTCTGGTACCACTATCAGAATGTTGATCCCACCTGTATTCACATTGTCTTTACAAATACAAAATAAGGAAAGCAGTATTTAATATATCCAACCATTTCCTATCTTGTTCACAGTAATGATGATTGCACTGAAATAACGACAAACAAAACCTATTGAACTTTCTGGATCAGATTAACTCCTATGCCTATGCTACTGTAAAATGAAACCACATACATAAAACACATTGTATAATTGTCCCTCATATAAATCAGGTATCACAGACACTATGATAATACAAATAAAGAAATACTTTCTATCATATATTTCACTTGAGTTTTTTATATGGATAAAATAAAAGTATCTTCCCATTGAAACAACAGAATGAAAATGATGAGTAGCATGGGAGTAATTCAGAAATGGTTTGGAAACTCTGAGAAGGGAGGTTGTCATGGAAACAGCTGGGTTAGAAATCTTTTGCTGCCACAGTTTCATTTAGCTGCTGTTTATTCTTTATGTTATTTTAATAAATTAATCTTCCTCAAACCATGATTTTATTTTTCTCAGACCAAGATGCTACATGAGGAACTTTTCAGATCCAAGGTAATGACTAATGGCATATTCACCTATACTGAAACCTACCAAAATGAAAACTACAATTTTACTCCTACACTGATCTAGCTGAAAGATTAAAAGAAAAGTTAGTAAAAGAATTAGTCACTCTCTCCACAAAAGGCTATCTGGCATTCTAGTCAATGTATTACCTAGCATGAACTAAAGGAAGAAGAAAACATGAATAAGTAGCCCCCAAATTTTGAAATGCTGAAATTATTTCTTTTCTATATGAATGTAACATGTGAACTGAACTACCAAATGAACTTTGTAAAAAAAAAAAGTTTAAAACAAGTAAACAAAATATGTACCATGTTAGTCAGAAAAGGAACACAAATAGTCAGTTGACAAAGTAAAAAACATGCTTGCTATCTAGCCTGCCTGCAAGAAACAGAAGTTTAATTACTCTGTAGGAGGATACCTGCAACAAATATTAATTACCATCAAACAAAAGAAGTGTTAAAAACCATTGTGAGAAGAATGGAAAGGGCAACAAGTGGCATATCTTCAGAAAACAACCTGAAGCAATGAATGTAAAATAAACTTAAAAGAAAAAAATTAATACTGTTTCAAAGAGCAATATAAATTGTCAAAATGACAAAAACATGAGGAACGAATAAAAACCATCTGAAGACTGAGCCACATAAAAGAAGGAGCATGTATGACAACGCTACGAGGCAGTAAAACACACAGTCAGTGAATCTTGGGTTTTAGAACAAGAAATTCTTTGGAACAAGAGGAGATCTAACACTCTCCACTGACATTATTTTTCCTGCTAAAAATGCTGATTCACTGATAGCTGAAATGTTTTGTGGACGCATTAATCTTTACAAGTCTTGCAGCACAACATCAGTTCAAATACCGTCCTTTAGGGCTTCCTTGTCATTTATCTGCCCTTCAGTTCTTGACAGACTGTGTGAAGAATTACATTCACTCTGTATTGACCCAACACCATGTTAGCTCCACTATCACATACTAAATCAAATATCATATACCAGATGTGTATATATCATCACTGAAATTTCCTCTACTATTCCTTCAGTTGATGAAGGTGGCATCATGTTGCACTCTTATTACATTGAATTCAGAATACAAATTAATCAATACTGATCAGTCCTTATGTTTCTGATTAAAAAGATCACATGGGGACAATGAGTGATGGAAAGAGACATAGTGCCAGTGCCTGTCATGTTTTCCTTAGTACTTCTAGCTCTGTCTGGATCTTTTCTGTGCTCCAATGAAAGAAACAGGAGTTTCTTCCTAAAGATTTTCTGTAAAATATCTTTCTAGAAGATGTTATTTAATGACACAAGGCTTCTTATTTTGTTGGAATATAAATTTCAGGCTCCTCAGAATTCCTTGCTTTTCCAGCGTCATCTTCCAGGCATATCTGCCATAGGCACAGCACTTGCCTCTGTCAAAGTACTGAGTAGAAGTTGTTTGTCTAAGGCCTTTCCACCCTGCCTATAGGACTTGCTGTTATGGTGCTTTCACCGTGTTTCAAGAATCTTAAACAGAATTTCTCATGTTAATTATTACACTGGCTAAGCTGGGTTTAAATATTTTAGAAATTTCTTGATTTCAAACTATGTTCTTTGGTGCAAGACATACCTACCTGAGGAGGTTAAAATACTAAAGGTTCCTATTTTTACCTTTGTTTTTATTAAATCTACTGGTAACCAAGACTGGAGCGTGTGCATGTGTGGTGGGTTTACGTCAGATGGCTATCAGCCCCCCATCCAGCTGCTTTCTCACTCCCAACCCCCCAACAGGAAGCAGGGAGAAAATAAGACAAAAAGCTTTGTGGGTTGAGATAAAGACAGTGAGGTCACTTACCAATGAGCATTATGAGCAAAATGGATTCAACTTGGAGAAAATGTGTTTAATTTTTTGCCAATTAAAAATAGAGTAAGATGGTGAGAAACAAAGACAAATTTAAAACATCATCTACCTAACTCCCCATCTCCCTTTTTTGCAGTCTCAGCTTCACTATTTTTTTCCTGACTCGTCTACCTCCTCCCATCAAACTGCACAGGGGAATGGGGATTGAGGTCAGCCCGTAACAGCTCCTGCCTGCTGCTCCTTCCCTCATTCTCCTGTTCAAGTGTGGGTCTTTCCCACAGGGGTCAGTCCTTCAGGAAAGGACAGCTCCTTCATGTGCTTCCTCTCCCCGGGCCCTGGATCCTGTCAGGAGATGTTCCAGCGTGGGCTTTCTACAGGCTGCAGCTTCTTCCATGGCACATCCACTGCTCTGGCATGGGGTCCTCCACACGTTGCAGTGAGGGTATCTGCTCGACTGTGCTCTCCCATGGACTGCAGAGGGACAGCCTTGTTCACCATGGCCTTCTCCATGGGGTTGCAGGGGAATCCTTACTCTAGCACCTGGAGTGCCTTCTCCCCCTCCTTCTCTGACCAGGCATCTGCAGGACTGTTTCTCACATATTTTTGTTGCATTGCTCTCTCTCACACACTTCTGTGTCATGTTTTCCCCTTTCTTAAATGTTTTCCCTAAGATGTCACCATCTTGGCTGATGGGCTCAGCTGTGCCCTGTGGTGGGTCTGTTGGAGCTGCTGGAACAGTGCTGTGTCCAGCACGGGGCAGTCTCGGCCTCTCCTCACAGAGGCCGCTCTGCATCCCTGCTGCCAGCTCCTTACTATGAACAACCAATACACTTTTCACAACCACTCTGTCCTAGTGTCATGGGTTATGGCTGAGCTGGCCATTAGACGAATGACAGATGCTCTCTGTTGTCCTCCAGTTCTAAGTCAAACCAGGACACCTTGATATCTAAAACATGACTAGTGAATTTCATGTCCCTCAATTTTTTTAAAAAGTTAAGAGTATAATTACAGAATCACAGAATCATTTTCTTGGGAGAGACCTTTAAGAACATCAAGTTCACCCTGCACTGCCAGGGTCTGTAAACCATGTCCCTCAGCACCGCATCCACATGTCTTTTAAACACTTCTGGGGATGGGAACTCCACACTTCCGTGGTCAGCCTGTTCCAATGCTTCACAACACTTGCTGTAAAGAAATTTTTCCTATCGTCCAACCTAAATGTCCCCTGGCTCAACTTGCAGCCGTTTCCTCTTGTCTTACCACTTGTTACTTGGGAGAAGAGACTGGCCCCCACCTCACTACAACGTCTTTTGAAGTATTTGTAGGGAGTGATGAGATCTCCCCTGAGCCTCCTTTTCTCCAGGCTAAACAATCCCAGTTACCTCAGCTGTTACTCCTAAGACTCATTCTCTAGACCCTTCACCAGCTTTGATGCCCTTCTTTGGACACGCTCCAGCACCTCAATGCTCTTCTTGTAGCAAGGTACACAGTACTCAAGGTGTGGCCTAGCCAGTGCCAAGTACAGGGGGACAATCTCTTCCCCACTCCTGCTGGTCAATTATGTCAGATTTCCAGCAATGCTGAGATGTGTTTATGTGAATTAATGATCTGTATGATTAAATGACCTCATTTAATCCTATTTAGTGACAATATGTTATCAACAGCAGGATGGAGTATTGAAATAATTTCTAAGAAATATCTCAGCTGTACCATAGAGAACTTCAAATAATTATTTTTAAAACAGTTGGAAGTAGTTTTGTCATATGAAAATAATAGTTTTAGGTTAAAATTCACATCATATTAAAAAAATGAACTACTCGACCGTCACTAATAAATCATAAGGTATTTTTTAGGTTTTATAGATAAATAATTTCCTTACCGATGTTCTCTTAATTTCTAAAATGTGGATTTTTTTTCTGGATTTAAAAAAAAAAAAAAAGAGTTTGCTATCATGTTTAACGTACCCAAGTCAGTTGCAGTTTTGACAGTGCATAGGTGGATGAAAAAGGAATCCAGCATACTCTTCCCAAATTTAAAGATTTCCAGAAGAGTTCCTTTCGAGTTTTTATGCACTTCTCTATTACACAGTATTGAATTCTTCTCCATTACATTTAAATATTTCAGCACTCTGTGGTCATTGTGTATTTAGTCCAGCTACATCTTACTTTAAAAATATATAAATATTAATTACGAATTATTGATGTTTTTTACTAGGAATATCCACACGATGACTTTTTTTTTCTGATTTATTACAGCCCTAAACCTACTCTGAAGATAAATAGACGTATATATTCAAAAAAGCATACATTTTTTAAAAAGTATGTTCTTCACTTCTAAAATTGTTCTTATTTGCCTCCAAGATTCTTCTTCTAACAATATACTGAACACGTTTATAGGATGTCCAGTGGAAAACAATGCATGGATTTCATATTATACAACACTGTACATTCCTTACTAAAAATTACTAATACTTGGTTTTACATTATAAATAGCTAAAACATATCACTAAGGGTGTCCATGATCCTTCACTAGTTTATGTTCGCAATCCTTTACTAGTTTATGTTCACATGTGCAGACTTAAGAATTTGTGTGATTTCAATTGAGACAGAACAGATATGAAGATTGATGTGCTATTTTTTCTCTTACCTTGCACTTAATTATTTTTTCTTTTATGATTTTTTATTTTTTTATGAGGGTTAAAAACTATTTGTCAGATGTGTTGTATGAACTGCCAATGAATCAACACAGTATTTCAGTATTTGCACTTTCAGTGCATCAGTGAATCCAGGCTAGGGTAATCTCTTGAGCCGTCAGAAGGATTAACACTCAGGTTCAGCTAACGGTAGCAACATTTTCAGAGGTAATCTAGTTTCCTGGCATTTAGGTGGAGAGGTCATGTATTCTGATTTTAGAGAGAACATTTTCTGCACATGAAATAGGAAATGGGAATCAGTAAAAGAAGAATTCAGCAAAAATCGTGGAAATTTCAACTTTTAGAGACAGGAAATTTTTGTCATAGGGAGGACGAGATTGAATCCCTAAAATTAAGAAGCATATTCTAAACAATTTTAAGTTATTCATTTAAATCCATTTAAATGCTTTAAATCTAGCAATGATACTTATTTACTTAAAAAATTTTATGTGATAAACTATTTTCCAGAGCGATATTAAATTTTCGTGATGGGTATCTCATGATTCTAAGGCTATTAAAAAAACCCAAAAAACATTACTTTGTTTTAGATAAATAAAAATCATTCTGGCATTCTTCACTGTTGTTTTAGTTATCACATACAGCACAAATGTTCCAGCAAAAAGTTTTTATTTTGGAAGGTTTCTACTGAAATTTTGTGTTGATTTATGCTTTGTTTAGTAAAAAAAAAAGTTACAAAAATACTTGCAATTTTGCATGGCTTCAAGATATCTTGTTTTTATGACTGATGTAGATGAATTTTTTCACTCATATTTTACAGAGTAATTAAAAATGAGATAGCAGTATCATAAATAATTCGTAAAATAGGAAATATATTTCACATGCTTAGTAAAAATTCTAATGCATTTACTTTTTAAATAAACTTTTAATGTTTTTCTCAAAATAAAAAAAGTTTGCTGTTACTAAAAAGTGCAGGTATTGTGCCAAATTCAAATACTTTAGTAATTTGAAACATAATATAGACATATTCAATACACTGAAGAACATCAGTGAACTTAAAAAAGTTAGCATTTTGGCTGCATCCAACAGTGTGTGTTCACTATTATCTATATATGAATAACAGAAGTGTGCAATGTTATTATGCCTTGTTTTCTAATAGCACAGTGACTACTGGTGATGAATAAAACCCCAGCTTTGGAAATTCCAGTGGGGAAAATACTGAGGTCTTCACACTTGTGTTTAGGACAATTTCCAAAGGTATAGACTGTCTTGGAAAGTGCATGCAGACATGGCAGGCTAGAGCTTGGTCTGCTGGAGGATTGCCCTGGTAAAGCAGAGGTCCCCTTGTTTCCATTTCAAACTTTTCTTTCAGTAAAATAAAAATGGAAGACCACAAGTTCAAACAAAACTATTTCAGTTAGTCTATAAATTTTCACTGACAATGGAATTCTCTTAGCTCCAGCCAATGGCAATGTTTTAGCACCTGCGCTTCTTAAATATGGTACTTTATGGTGATATGGTACTATATTATTAAATATGGTACTATATGGCACATGATATTTGAAAGAGCTTACTTCAGTATCAGAAGCAGCATTAACTATTAGCATAGCTTTCCTGTTACATTAATGAAACTTGTCTGTTAATTAGGCTAATTAGCTTGTTTTCTTCCGA
>NW_010419425.1:40586-44247 GCF_000710305.1 Buceros rhinoceros silvestris
TCCAACCAAATGTCTACACCTCACGGTACAGTGAAGAATCTAGCCTTTCACCCATTATGTTTCTGTTATCATTGGGGCAGTTACGCATTTCCAGATACAACGCTATATATATATCGTGTGCAACCACATGAGTTTTGAAAATATATCTTAATAATAAAAATTCGTATTATTACATCCACTTTACATAAAGAAAATATATAAGACAAAAGAAGATACAAAGCAATCTTTCCTTTCAAAACATATAGGTTTACTATTCATGAAGCATCTCTTCACTATGAGGCCATGTCCCATGCCCATTCATTAAGCTAGTCTTACCCACTGTTACTACAAAACTCTTCAGGGGTCTTTCCAGATTTATATTAGCTCAGTACCAAGAGTTTCTGAGGGCAAAACTAAAAGGA
The DNA here is from genome assembly GCF_000710305.1 of Buceros rhinoceros silvestris. Taxonomy (NCBI): domain Eukaryota; kingdom Metazoa; phylum Chordata; class Aves; order Bucerotiformes; family Bucerotidae; genus Buceros; species Buceros rhinoceros. The sequence goes on from NW_010419425.1 coordinate 40,988, forward strand.
AATTCATCCATTTCCTTCCAAATTGTACATCAAGGCGATTTGTGCTCTCACATTCACAAATAAACAGCATTACTGCTATGGCATATTTTGAAGAAAAAAGTTCATTAAATTTTAATGTATATAACTCCTAACTATGACCACCTTTAAAATTTCAGTTGAAGTTAAAAAATAGTGTTTGCTCACTTTTGACATGACAGAGGTGCTACTGACACATTTCTTGCCCAACAAAGGTACCTAAAGCTGTATCTCATAAAATAGAGTTACAATTCATCATCGAATAATAATTTAAATAAAAACAGAAATAGGACCTCCACAGCATTTAGAGGAAAGATCTTTTTGTTCATTATTTGATGATATTGAAAGGTGTGATTTGGGAAGACTTCATCATGCACATAAAAATAAGATACAGCCAGAAAACAGCAGGCAAAACAGGCAAGTGGAAAGATAACAGCCACCTACCTAATGGATAAAAATGTATTCCAAAGAAAAACAGGCAGTGAAAAACAAGTTATTGGCAGTTCAGTCAGACAGACAGTTGCAGGTATAACTATTTTCAGTTACAAGAACTTGATGATTAGGGCATATCCAAATTCTCTGTGCTCCCTTGTATTTAGTTATTGAATGCATGTGACTTAATCAATGTTTTATTGTTTATTTATTTAAAATAAAATAAAACAAAACTTTTTTTTTCAAAGTTCCAATATGACACTGGTTGTCAATGAATGTATGAAGGCATAAATTATTTTTCACCTAAGGAATAGCTTGAGTTAGCTGTCTTGTCTCTTGAAGTGATAACCTTGTTAGAACCAAGCTAGCAGTAAAAATATCCAGTAACATAGTGACTTTGCAGACAACTTACAGACATTAACTATTTAAACATTGCAATATGTTTTTGAGATGGTAACATCTGTTTATCTACACCTTCACTTATACAATATGAACTGTGATATTAACTAATTTACTCAAGGGCACAAAGGGAATCTGTATCACATTTAGGTTAAAAGTCTCCTTTTTTCAGCTCATTGTTAGGTATGCACATCACTACATGATTCTCCCCCCTCTAATTCAGCTTGTCATTATACTAATAGTGTAGCTGCAAATAGTAATATATAAAGTCTTAACTCTTTTCAAAAATGACCGACCATTTCTATAGATAACCTCTGGTTCACCGTGAGTTACTTGATCCTTTGACTGATTATGATAAACCATTACTATACACAACATTTTAGTAGAGTTAATAGATTCTAGTATATATGTGTCCATTACATAAACTTCATTGTTCCAGATGAATACCTTGATTAACCCTAGAGGCAGAACACAAAGGAATGAATAGTTACAGACACTCAAAGCATACACATACACACCCCTTGAGAATGATGATAAAAATGAGTTGGATAAGGCCTGTCTACAGAGTGATTGACTTTTCTTTAAAAAAGAGTCACGAATGACCTACTAAGACAATGTCACAACAGTTTGCTTTCCTGTCACCAACACACATTCTGCTGTGTGAAAGAGATCTCCTTTCATGTCTGTGGAAGGAGGTGCTGGATGCTTCTTTCTAAAATCCACAGTATGTAAAAGTGTTAGCGAACACCAGAGTTAATCATGGTAGCAAAGCAGGAAACCCTTAAACACATGTCCACATTTGTCCCCATGAAGCAACAAACATGAAAGCATCATCTTACCTTTGAAGATATAATGCCGTATTGTCTTCAAATCCAACTCATCAGGATACCACCCTTAAAGTATTTAAGGATCTCTTGATATTAAGTATCTTAAAGTCCTCTTAAAATCGGTTGTTTTGCTTGAGATAGATGGTTGGAGACTTCTGTTTCAGTACTCTGACACTTCCAGGTCATATCAGGCTCTACTGATCACTATCAGTTTCTCTTCTAAACACGCCATACTGTCAGTCTTCTTAGACCATGACTGCATAAAACTGTTTTTTCTGACCTTATGTTCCATTGTAACAATAAGCTTACAAATACACGTGTCAAAATCAAAAAACTTTTTAGAATTTATCAGTAATTTCTTATCCACATTTAGGAATGAACTTACCAGTTGCGAAATCTTTACCACAGACTCCTTAGGCCACAATGATTATTAAAAAATTGGAGAAAGCCTTCTGATCCTGGTCAAAGGATTTCTAAAGCCAGGAATTTCTAACCCACTCTTTTCTATGCTTGCTTAGCCAACACACAATAGCGTGCAAAATTCAAAATTATACTGTGTATATACAATTAGCAAAGCAAAATCTTCAACATTGTACTTCTTTCTCCCTTTATTTTGCAAGGGCTTTTTGCACCATGTGCTTAGTTCACTTGCCACCTGGCTTGATCCATCTTGAATGTCGTTTAGATCATGTACTGTATCTTCCAGCTTCATCCAATATCTTGGATACTTAAGTGCACTTCAGATGGCACCAAGTGCACGGGCTCAGGCAACCAGATTAAGTTCATACATACCTGAGAGCAGTGTTCAGTTCTTTTAGGTGTGAGTAATGTGGCTAACAGAACAGGATTCCAAAGACCGGGATTTTGGATTTTTGCTCAGTTTCAACATTTTGCTGCCTAAAATCTACAATTCTGTCATATTTCTCTACCAACATATTCCAGTACTAATCTAAGTAATCAGTTATTTATAAATACGAGTCATAGGCAAATTGTTATGGATGCTCATTGAGAAAATTTACCCTTTTCATTAGTCTGAATAACTAGTTCTGCACCTTGCAAAATGTAAGCAAAATGCTTTCACCATACAAAAAATTATAGCACCCGAGTAACAAATGCAGAACTCACACGCTATGTCAAACTAGCAATTGTATAAAAATTCTAAATGCTTACCAAAGGGGCAATTACATTTGAAACCATTTATGGCCTCTTCACAGGTTCCTCCGTTCCAACAGGGTCTGTCTAGACACTCATTCATGTGAACAGCGCATGTTTCTCCTGAAATTTCAGAATAATAATAAAAAAAAAGGACAAATGTGCTGACGTGTTCAAATCATACGGACATATTTGTATTGAAAAAGGACCTTGAGATTGTCACAGTTTCAATGCTGACCCCACTGGCTGTGCCAGTCAGAGCACTGGGCAAATATGATTGCACTAAATCCACATTTTTTGGATAGCTGCTAATGTCTGTTTTGTGGGTGCCTCCATGACATTGAGGCCATAGTCCTGCGTAGTCGGCAGGATGTCGATAGAGGAATTACTATGGTGGCACAATGGTGCACCTTCTCCCCTAGGTGCAGAATGGGA
>NW_010419426.1:0-32898 GCF_000710305.1 Buceros rhinoceros silvestris
ATGCCCCCCTTCTCAAACCGCGACACAGGACTACCTGCAAGAACTTCAACACAGAAATTTGAGATGCCTCTCAGAGAAGAGAGCTACTAGATTTCACACACAAGAAACTGGTGTTTCTGAAGCTATGAAATATATTACGGGCATATAATCCTCTCCCTTCAAGGCAATAAATCAACTTGTCTTAGAACAGTAACAAATGAACAAGAAACCACTGTACTATCATGAGAAATAGCCCCCACTGTGAAACAGCAGAGTCACTTCTCTTTGGCCAATAGACTGTGTAAATACACCACATGAAAATAGTGTTGTGCAGGCTAAAGCCACCAGTATGGTGCAATTTATAAACAGGCAAAACACCAATTAGATGTTTCCGATAAAGTACGTTAACAGTCCTACTTATGAACCACCTAAATACTAGTATGACAGACCTATCCAACATCCATGTCCAGCACTACACACACACACTGAGCTGAATCTATAAATCTAAGCCTCATGGGCCACTGAATGCTTTACAGAGAAGTCGGCACTTAACACAGCCGTGCACCACTGACAAACACGTCTTTAAGTGAATCCATCCTTCCTTAACTTTTCAAGAGGAAATCTTGCGAGTTTGTACTGTCAGATATTCCCTCATCAACATGTGCAAGTTAGACACTTCACATTCTCTTTCCTACTCTGTGCTTAATACTGCTTTGAGGTGGGAGGGCAGCCCTGCACCTTGGACTTTGTAAGCAATCTAGCCATCTCCTTTTACGTAAGAAATTTAAAACGTGGCACTAGTCATGGATACATTTGCATGCTGGAGAATGTATTCCCCACAAACCTTTTAGAAGCTCTCTCAGGTATAGTTGGGGTTCTCAATGATTGTCTGCAGAGATTATCTCCCCTCCCATATGCAAAATACTCCATGTTGGGGAAATCTTCCTAACTCCAAGCTTTTCCCAAGATGCTGAGAGACTGATTCCAAACTTCAGTGATACTCCATTAATTGCTGATAGACAGTTTTGCACTTGGAGACAGTGTCTCTTCTGGAGCGAGACACAGCGTGGGGATTCTGGATGTAGTGATAATGCAAATACAAGGACTTACATCACTATCAAGCCTTACTAATAAAATCCAAGTTCCCTTTAGAGATTTAAGCCAGAGAAAAAATACTTGAAGAATTTCAGTCCCTGGCATTGTATCTCTGTCAGATCACAGAGCTGTTCTTATTGCTTTAACTCTCAAATTTACTAATTGACATTTTATGTCAATGACATCATTGCAATAATGTATGCAACTCATGGCTGCGCATGTTCAAGTCCTGGACTTTACCTGGAAAAGATTCTTCTAGTAATATTAACGGTATTGAAATAATGGACTAGATGTTGTAGTGACTGAAAGATGTGTTATGCCCAGACAAGTAAAATTGAGGAACTAAGACCAGCAAATACAAATATGAAGTATAATTGAATGACCAAACCAAGCATCAGCATGACCCCATGGTTCAAACAGAGCTCCATAAATAGTGGACTTCAAATCTACTCTGACAGAGAAGTATCAGACGTGTCAGAGAAAACTTCTGGAAGTTTTTAGGATTACAGAAAACCACCTGCAAGGCAAAGATTGGCCCTGCATCAATAACTTAGAATTGAAGACTTCCGGCCTTGGTAAAGTTTGTGTTCTGAAGATTGTAACCTATGCATAAAAGAGAACTCCATGAACTGAAATCAAACATATTTTTCACTACAGAGTCTTCAGTTATCTGAACTCAAGTAATATGTATGTTAAATATGTGTGGTTGTAAAAGCTCATTGCAGTCTCTTAAAGAAAACACAGCAATCCTGTTCTATGGGAAAAATAATAAAATACAACGATGCTGAATATTTATAAATGACCTTTCCATTCATAAAAGCCAGGGGTCTCCGAGCAATCTCTCAATAAACTTGCATATGAGTTTATCTATAAACCATCATGGGGAAAAAAAATCCAACAAACTAAAACTCTTTGAGCTGGGAGAGTACTTTACTAATCTGTTCCAAGTCCAGTGGAGCAGAAGCCTGCACACTCCAGCTGCAATATTTCGCTCCACCAGAACAGCAAGCTGCCCGTCAGGGGTCACATACATTGCTTATCAACAGAGATGAGCTGCTTCACATTTAAATGTATACGTATATACATATACACAAACACACATGTATATATCTTTCAGAAGTCAAATCTCCAAACCAGTGACGCTTTTCACCTCCAAAACTGCACTTTGAATTTTATGCTAGTCTGACAGACAAAAATTAAACAATGAAAAATAAGGATAGTGAGTATGTGATAATGGGGTTGTTAATTATACAGTGCGAAAAAAACCTCTAGACAAAGAAAGGACAGATTAAATAATTTTTTAAACAGAAAAATCAACATTTATGTGAAAATAGGGGTTTTTTAAATGAGAGAAACCATTCCAGCCAACTTTTCATGTAACTGGTGACTTTATCACCCCATAGACTTCAGAATGTAATATGCTGTTTTTCTCTTCATTGCTATTTCATCTTCAAGCCCAGGAGAAACATTTTCACCAAAAAAAAAAAAAAAAGATGATGTCATGATAATTCTTGGTGTCTACACGATGACTCCCATGCAGCATTTTGTCTGCAACCTACGTTACCGGGAAATATGTACTTAGAGAGCACGTGTAGCTATCTAAGAACATCCTCATGAGGATTCTAAATGCACCAGTAGATATTAAAAAAAAATTATTTCAAACACCAAGGAGAAAATTTTCTTTAGAATCTGAATTACCACATAATCTGCAGTTGATTCTTACATGTTATTCTCCATGAGATCAAGAAGAATCTTGCACAATGATAGGTGGATAGTATAAGAAATGAATCCACAGCACATATACTGGAACAGCCTCTTGAGCACGTGTAGCTATCTAAGAACATCCTCATGAGGATTCTAAATGCACCAGTAGATATTAAAAAAAAATTATTTCAAACACCAAGGAGAAAATTTTCTTTAGAATCTGAATTACCACATAATCTGCAGTTGATTCTTACATGTTATTCTCCATGAGATCAAGAAGAATCTTGCACAATGATAGGTGGATAGTATCCACAGCACATATACTGGAACAGCCTCTTGATCCCTGAAACGTATCTTTTGCTCATATTTCATGTTGACTTTGATGGTATTATGATGGCAACAACAGCCAAAAGAATTAAAATATTCCTTTGGTACAAATAAGGATTATTTGAATGTAATTCTGTGTTCAATACTATTTGGGACTCTAGTAACAAATCTTTGAACATAGTAATTTGTCACCAAATTCAGAGGAAACAGGATGCCATTTTTTCATAACTAAGACAACTATCACATCCACATAACAGTTACGTTTTCTAACACACATATGACCAGCATAGAACATTTCATTCTCTATTTTTCAGCAAAAACCATTGCCAAGTAAGCTTTCATTACACTAGCACTAGAAACAAACACACACATCAGCAGTTTAAAGCAAACTGTAAAAGGAGTTGTACACACCAAAAACATTTTACTGGCATTAGGAAAAAAAATGTTGAGTATCAATAGGCTCTCAATTCAACACATTTAATTCAACAAATATTTAAAGTTCAAATGTATTAAGATGGTCAGTTTAAAAAAATCACTTACATGAAGAAACTGCACAGAAAGCAACAGTCTTGTTAGCTAGTCTGAGTATTTACAGACATGAGTACATGAACAGTAGCTTTATATATGTAGTAACCATATTCAGGTGAGATTTTGGCAGGCAGGCAACCAGAATTCATGCATCTTAATATTTATATAAGTGCAACACAGTAAAAGCCACTACTTTAAGAACCCAGCCTAGCATATATTTTTCACACTTCAGGCAACAAAATGCAAATTAATGGGTGAGAATAAACCTCAGAAACAATTTTGCCATAACATCTCTAGTCAGGTAGTTTCACTAAGCTCATGTCTTTAACAAGCCCATAACTTGTGTTTTGGAAAGTGCAACAGCAGTACGCTTCACTTACGGACACAAGCAGACTGAATCACAAACTAGCTAAGGACCTTTTATACAGCACAAGACTGATTCAGAAACAAATCCTCCCGAAGAAAGTGTTTGAAAACAGATCTCTGACTTTCAAGAAATGTGCTCTGAGAGATGAGCACACTGGACATCTTTGGGCAGGTCTACGGCAGCCTTCTCTCTTAAAACTGCTCTTCCTTGCCTAAGCAAATTTTAGTTGGATGTGGGACCTGTACCAGACTCCTCCATATCCTGGATGACTGCCAGAACTACTGAGTCTGCATCAATCTCAAATGTTCTTGTGAAATGAGATGAGATACCCGAGTTCAAATCATTTTGGAAAGAGAGGGGTTAAATACATACACACATGAGATATGCATACCTATAAGTAACCTAATCATTTGTAGTCAGTTTTGAGGGATGCCAAAAGACCACATCACAGAGAGTATTTCGTTCTAATTTCACAAGAAAGCATAGATGTGCTTGGAGCACTCAAAGCCAAAGGAGAAATTCCTTTATTATGAGTTTGAATGTTCAGGTGTCACCTTACAGCCCAGGGTGCATGTTCCTTCCCGGATATTATTTCTGCAACACCTCCTTCTTTGGCACTTGCTTGCCTACATGAGTGACGCTGCAGAATGGCTCAGCCTTCAGTGAATATCAGTGTCAGAGATTTGTAGTGGCAGTGTAATTAACACACTGTTAGGAAAGTGTAGGCACCTAACCCAAGGCTTTTAATTCCACCCAGTGACAGAGTATCCACAAGTCAGATGCAGAACTGAGACTGGGTCTTACTTTTGTCCCAACTCATAAGTAACACATACTTAATCATTAGATACAATTTTAAAAAGCCAAACTACGTTTTCAACTCTGGAGCTACTTCGCACTTGCTGAAGTTAATCCTGTACTTTTGAAATGCAGAGCGTCTCTCTTAACTCACAAACAGATTTAACAGAAACCTCCATAACATACAATACAAACCAGCTAAAGGAAGGAAATGAGCTGCTATTGATTCTTAGCTTTAGTGCCGTTTCATACAAAGTTTCTGAACTGGCATTGTACCACCACTCATAGTGCAGATACAAAACCTGCAAACACACCTACCTACATCAAGAGCTGTGCTGCCTTTCAAGTTCTGTTTAGAAGAGTCTTTGAAAACACAGCAGGTGTTTACACAGTTTGTACAGGTGACAATCATTAGAGGCAAAATTTTCTTGTTCCTTTCATCAGTGCAGAAAAGCAAAAAAGCTTTGCAAAGCCTAGACTTGCTTGCTCTTAAGAGCAGTGAGGCGAAGGTCTGCAAGGGCTCTTGCACCTTGCTGGGGCTGTTGGAGAAGAGCCCTGCAGCGATGCAGAGGAGCCATTCTGCGGGAAGCCAGAGGCACTGAAACCTGAAGTGTTTCTCCAGTTAAAAAGTTTAATGACACAGCCATTACCGTAAACGAGGGAGGTGGTGAGTCTGCAGACTATGGTCTGTTCTCTGGGGAAGAATCCCCAGAGAATCCCCTAAGAATCTTAGCTCGCTTTTGCTTCTTACAGACCAGCTTTGCATGAGAAGCCATGAATTTCAGTCTAAATGTTTAAAATTTTCCTCACTAAGCTTTTAACAGGTTAATTTTAAATATGGATCTTTTTTGTAGAGGGTTCAATTCCACATTCTCCCTCCTAGGATGCTGACTGTATGCCAAGCATTTATCCATTTGTTTCAGAAGTGTCATATCAGGAATAAATCGATGTGTTAAGAATTGCCTGATAATGTTGTTGTGGGATTAATCTTACAGAATAGATCGTCGTCACGACTACCTTTGGCATTCTGTGTGCACATCGTTCCATTTTAGGCATGAAAAGCCTCCTAATGCCAAAGTAGAAAAGCCATATATTGAATGATCTGCCACCATTCAATATTTAATCCTGCAATTGAGGCCACTAAAGGGATACAGCAAAGTAACAAGATGAATGAATTGTGACCTTAAACTTGCAAAAAGACAACCCCAACAATTTATCTTTCTGGCCCACAGTGCATCCTGTGGCCAATACTCCCATCACTTCTCTGCAGTTTGGGATCTGTAGATTGATCAATGCCACATTAGCAGAGTACCTGAGCAGACAGCTTAGGAATTCAGACAATCCCCTGCATATGCTTTAAGAATATTCTGGGTCAGTTTGCCTTATCTGTATCTGAAAATAAAGGTTCCTTAATGAAAAATCAATTCCATTTTCACAAATGCATTTCTAAACAAAAGTGGCAAGGTGACTAGAAATAAAGCTTTTACTAATCAACAAAACACAGATAAAATACTCTGAAAATCAGATCAGCCCAAATAAACCATCAGACTGATGCAATTTTAAGACTTGCTAAGAGATTATTTTGCAATTTTATTTTTCAAATAAACGTACTGCTGCTTCCTTTCAAAAGAAAAAATATCAATATAATAAGCTGATATCAATATAATAAAACTGATGGGGCAGAAGGCCATTAAGACATCAGAGGTCACTAACTAAGTAGACCCAAATCTTTTGTTCATGCCCTTTGTCACAACCAAGTAATTTTTCAAGGTACATGCTAGGGTTGACGTTGTAGTCCTAGCTAAACTCATGTACTACCAAATATTCCATGACGCACTGTGGTAGAAGACACACAGAAAATACTCAGCAATGAGTATTTCTCACCTACTCACCTGCAAACAGTTGATCTCCCAAATCAGAGAGAAAATATACAGCCATGCTTGATTTCAAACACAATTTTCTGCCCATTTATTTCATGGGACCTAACTGTGCTTTGGCAATTAGCATCCCAATTAGCACTGATACTTTCCTTGACCAAGACTACTGCTATTTATTAATAAAGTGTCAGCAGTATTCATTACCCAGTATAAGACAGAAATTCCAACCAGCCTCATCAAGGAAACATTCTGAGATCTCTTAACATAAAAACTGGTCACAACAGGCCTGGTATTTGGACATTACCACAGGTACTCCATCCAGCCTGTCTCAGTAGAGTCACTGAAATAATTTTTTTAAAAACCCAGCAAACAGATTTTAAACAGGGCTTCTAAATTTGTGATTTTACAACTGTATTCTTCCTCTTGTAGTAATTCTTGTGCATTGAACTAATTAATTTTTTTTATCTGAAACTAATGTGGTAGTAGAGGAGGTAAAGCTGAGCGGCTCAGAGGTAGTTGCACTTGACTGATTAAGATGACAATTTTATTTCTTTTTCATGAATGAATTTAATTTCTGTCTGGTTACAGATCAGAAATGAACAGAATAAGCGTGCCTAAATCAAAACACAATGTTATCAAAAATGACAAAACAAGAACAATTTATTTGGTTTATAGTATTATGCTGCTATTATTATTTATGCAACATAAATAAGAAGGAACAAAATTATGTTCAGCATATATTCATCTCTCCCACAAGAGAAAATAAGAATAGTATATGTAAACATAGCCAGGCATAACATATTAGTTAATACTTACAGTATGGATTATTATTTTTTTTAAAACTGAATGCAGAAGTGCTTCATTATTGATACTAATTGTCTACAGGTAATATAACAACCTGTGGAAAAAATTAGTTTCCTAAAGAAATGTATCATCTGTTTCTATAATTTTTTTTCCATAATATCACATCTTTAAGGAGTTCAGCTAAGCAACATCAAAGTATGAATATGATCTAAAGTCTACTAAATTAGTGAAAGTCATCTACTGAATAAGGTGAGATTGATTTACAGCCCTTACAAAGCAACGTGAGGAAGTCAGTTCTTACAACTAAGATTTCGGGCTTTTCTAAGCTAATCTTTTGTGCATAGGTAAATACACATCAAACATACTTTTTCTTTAATAAGACACTACTTTTAAAGTAGCAATGCTACAGAAGCAAACAGTAACTTCAGCAAAAAAAGTACTTTTCTTTTTAAAAAAAAAAGTTTCTACATTTGAGAGTAATCATTCATTATTTCCATCCTTTTTAGTATGTCCAACAATTACCCTGGGAAGTTAATCACAGCCAGCAGCTCCTCTTCTAGTTCAATCTCTACTGCACGTGCACATTTTTCCATTTTCATATGGCGCATTCAGATACGGGAAAATGAGTAATGCTGCTTTCTTCATAAGGTTCAAAACAAAAACAAAACAGGAAAACAGGAACAAGCTCTTCAGCTGTGTTACCAAGTTTGTATTTGGCTTTGTGGATTCGTAGCAGTTAGACACATTCTTGTAGGTGTAGTCTCATCTGAAGTAATGTTTGCTCCAACAGCATCGGAAGTCTATTTAAAAACGTGCTGGCTTGTGAACTTCATTCACTAAGAAAAAGGAGGTTGTTAAGTTTTGAACACAAAGAACAAACACATTAATGAGTAATGAATTCTTTTAAAGTTTTGTATTTTCCTTTGGTTATTTTTAAAGTCAATTGGCATTTTGGAAACTGGGAAGCCATAGAGGTACAGTCTGAGTTTAAGAAAAACATGATTTTTTTTTTTTTAAAGATGCATGGCAAAACTATTTATTAATTGTGCTTCAATAATTTCTATGTTGGATTTGTTAACTTTTTCAAAGAATAAAATCTCTTTATAGCTTCCAATGCTATAAATTCCTCTTGGATCTAAACCAGTTATGTCCTCTCTGGTGAATTCCATCTCAGCTGCATCAGTGAAACACCACTGTGAAAGCCTTTGGGAAAGCAGTAAAGGGAGGAGTTTGGAGATGTATTTAAAGTTACCTAATTTTGTTAATTATACACAAGACTAGGACACAATTGACTAATCCAAAGCTACGTTAACTTTGCAAGACCAAGGGATAGATAAATCAGCATTTTCACTACTAAACAGAACTGTAAGCATATATATAAGGCTCCCAGCAGTCGTGTCAGAAATGGTCATTTCTGTAGAGCCTCTTTTCATATTAGAGCTACACTTCAAAACTCCACTGGAAAACCCAAGCCTATTCAGGGACATTTTGAATGCCTCTCAACTGCAAGACTTGTTATCTTGCTTTTGCTGAAGAAAGTTATGTATAATTCTCTACATTAGGAACTAGTTGGATGTTGATACCTATCAGGTTTGGTCTACTCTTTTTCCGATATGAAAAGCTTTCACAATGCTCTCAAGCGTCTATGGAGACTAAATGCTGCTGAGGGGATGAAAAATAATTCACATTATTGTATAAAGTCTGCAAGTGCCACATAAACACTACCTCAGCGTTTTAGTAATGAATCATTGGTGATTTCACAGAAATAAAAGCAGTGACACAGTATATGAAAACCTGCACGGCATCATCGCCAAATTTATGGGATGCAGGAAGAGAGTGAACAGCCTACCTGGAGATGGAAAAACTCAGTCATATCAGGATTAACCTCTATCAAGCTATTCTACCACACTATTTACCAAATATTTGCAGGTATTCAGATATTTGCTGACGGATTTCCACAAACCTGAAAAGACCATTTCTTTTATTTCTTCTGCAGAAGGATTGATTCTTTGCTTCCTACTGGTCCCTCCATGGATTATATAGGAAAACTTTTATCTGAGGTCAACAAAGTTTTTTCTCACTTAAAACCTCTCTTTTTAATAGCTTGCTATTCATACCGATATTATTTTTTAGTATTAGAGGCAATTATTTTAAACATACAGTAACTTCTGCAAGCTCATGTCAAATAAAACAAAGGAAACAGAGGAAGTCTGTCTTCTCTCCAGTGTATTATTATACCAAGAAAACCCTTCATGACCTCCGTTTTTGGGGGGTCTTTATGTCAAATATCTAAAAAAAATTACTAGTTTTGCAATAAATATTGCAGAGATCCTAATCCACTACCGTACTACTCCAGATTATATGAGTAATACTACTGAAAATGGCAATTTTGAAGTTTCGTAATTCTGTGTCGTAATTCTTATTCATAAATATGTAACAGAAAATATGAACTGATATTTAAATGGATACCATAAATCTGTATGCACTGACAAGACTGCATTTGGTTTGATTTTTCAGGAGTGGACAGTAGGGATTAAAGAAACAAGTATGAAAAAGATCAATTTTAGCTATTTTTCACTGTATTTATTCAGAGAACCAGATGACAGAGTTTTATTTCTCATAGCCAGGAAATGCTGAAGAAGTACACTTGTTTCTTCATCATCTTTTTCTAGAGTTGTGGCGCAGGAGGCCTTAGCGAGATTTAGCAGCTCGGCTGTTAGGGTAGAAGCCTACACTAACACATTATAAAGGCACAGGTGATGGACAAGAATATGTTTCTTGAATTTGAAGGCAAAGAATTGATACACGTACACACTGCATGCTGAGATAAAGATTAGGAAAAGCTGATATGGGTAGCAGGCTGAAAAAATATCCAGCAGCTAAAAATGCATATGAACAGAAAATGTATTGTCATTATGTTAATTATCATTACTTTGAGGAGGGCATGATGTTAACAAGCTCAAAAGCTGATTCAGCCCTGATTTAAAAAGCAGAACTTTTTTCTTTCATAACGAGGTAAACTAACAAGAAATACTCAGAGGAGTCCTTGGTCAAAAAAAAAAAGGGGGGGGGGAAGAAAGAAAAGGCTTTGGCTTTCTTAAAAGACTGTGCTTCTGTTAACATGGGGTAAGTGTAAAAAAAAAAAAAAAGAGGGGGGGGGGAAGAAAGAAAAGGCTTTGGCTTTCTTAAAAGACTGTGCTTCTGTTAACTTCTATGTATTTACACTTCTCAGTGACTCAACAACATCACACAGATAAAGCCCAAAGGAAATGTAGCAGTTAATAAATTATTAAGCTGTTCTCCTTTAAAACATCAGCACTGGGCAGTACAAAGGCTTGGCACGCCATGTCAGATGCAAAAGGATCTGCAAATCTGAAAGAGTTATCGGAGCTGGGGAAACAGCTGGCTCTGCAGATCCCCAGGCCCACCTGGGATCCACTTACTACAGCCTGTCATTCTTGCCGAGTTTAATGCTTATACAGTCAATGAAACATTAGATGCAGCTAAAGGATACATCCCCAAAGAATCTGACATGATTTGGGAAATGACCTTTAAGCAGTCACCTTCCGATAGAAAATTAAACCACAGTTCCCTGCATCTGCAAAAATACCTTGATGTTTGTGACTTGTTCCTAATGGCACACATGCATTACATTGACATTCTTTCCACTAAACTAATATCCATATATATGTATTTGTTTGTGGGTTTTTTGCATTTTATATTTTCACACTTCAGCACACCAGGTATTAGTTGAAAAAGTGATTAATTTGAAATTATTGCAGCCAATGGTTTTTCAGTGACAACTGAAAGCCAAGAAATTCATTTGGCTTGTTTTAAAAATCAAACTTGCATTGCCGGGGGAAGCATTTTCTTAACGCTTTATCAGTAGAACAAGCAAACACATTCTCTTATTTTATTAAAAAAGCAACAGCCTGGTTTTGGTGGCTACTGATCATGAAGAACACGATAAATAATAAACATAATTCTTTTCATGATCTTGATAAAGGAAATGTCTTTATTAGGAATAGGCCAGAGTGAAAAAATATTTCACATGGAAAGAAATACACGTTTGAGAACTGACATGGGAAAAGGTGGCAAAAAAAGTGCAAACAAGCTAGTAACATACTTGAAAGCAGAACAAGTAAAATCATTGCATGCCTCATGTTATTTGCTGGGAGAAAAAAAAGTTTATAATCCTGGCATTTCAGAGAGAACTCTTTCTCAGAGTTAAAGAACTGAGAAGTTGTTGGCCACAAAATCAAATTACATTTAGTATTGCTCTCTCACCGGCCCCGCCCCCCATCTTCCTCAGCTTGGACGTGATGCACAGGCTTCCAAATTTTGATTGCTTAGCAATTACTACTAGAGGAAAAAAGTGTGCCACATCCTGATGATGCCAGCAGCTGCACCAGCACGTGTACTCATGCAGAAGATCTATGTCAAGTCCCAAATCCTTCTGATATAAGGAAATGACTGCAGTAACCTTTTTAACAATGTTTAGTCTTTTACATTTTGCAAGCAGCAGAAACCAATGCTATTCAAAATATTGCTCTAATAACGTTGTATTCAGATGTTAAAGCTCTAGTATGTTTATTGGTTTCTCAGTTTTTAGAGAACACTACTACAATTGCATTCCATCCCTCGAAAAATTGCATTTACTTCTATTTGAAAGAGGGCCATCAACATTACAAATAGTATATGGAAGATAGCAGACCACAACTTCAAATCACTGCAAGTTTTGAGATTTCATGATAATGACTTTCTCTGAAGTAATACCTGCCTGAATTACAGTACCCATGAACACAACACGAACTTCAGGCCATCTGACACCAAATAGTAGTTCAAGTTCTCCGTGCGTTGTTTTTCAGAAGTAAGAAAGTGTTATGGAAATTCAATGTCTGCCTTCGCAGAAAAAGTAGAATAATTTCTGCAGGTGGGTTTGGAATAAACTTACGAATCTAAGACAGCTTAGTTGATACTAATTAATATTTCCAGTTTTAGAGCTAGATGCTACAGATTTGTTAAAATTTGTTAAATTTGTTAAATTAACAAATTTTTAACAAATTTGTTAAAAATACTAACAGTACACTAAATCCATTGCAAAACTACATGAAATCATTTTAATTCTACACCCCTGAATGCTGAAGAATTCAGCAAACTAATTCCTAAGCTTTAAAGTGGTACGTGATACCATGATCTAGACTGTTCTCTGAGGGGTGGAAAAAATGCACGCATCTGACTACAGCACAAAGCATCTGCATTATACCCACATTCTGTGCTCTGCACAACACTGTGGCCCCTATAACATGTATGCTGAACTAGGAAAAAGGCAAACACACACGCTCCTTCCCAAAAAACCCATGGCTCATTTAGGAAATAGCCAATTGTAAGATGACTTGTATTGGACTTTATAACTTTCCTTCCTCATTCTTTGGAACAATCACAGCTCAATGACATTTTTACCCCTAAATATCCACGCCCCCTTCAATATCAATACCACCTAAACCCTTTCTTTCCTCCACAGCTTTCTGTTTTGTTGGCAGTGGTAGCTGCTGTGGGGAAGAGTATTGTGGTCGGTTTGTTTGGGTTTGCTGGACTGTGTTAATAATGGGTTTATTCAACCCCACTAGTATAATTCCTGAAAATCACATCTTCCCAAGCAAACTGTGGAGGAACTTTTCATCCAGATGAGAAAGAGAGAACAGTTTGCACTGTGTGTGTATTTCTTTTACACTGATCCTTGTAGTCCAGATGCGCAACTAAACCTAGGTATAATGCTTTTCAATGCTTCCTCTACAGGCAAAGACAAACACGCTCAGGAGCAAATCATCTGACATAACCTGGGCATCTACTTATGCTCCAAAGTACTTGAACCACATTCTAGAGTTCCTCTCCATCGATCATAAAGGGGATACAGACATAAGACTCACTGAGACAAATCCTTCCTGTGTTAACTTTGACATTAGCACACACAGATTTATGCTTGTATAATACTCCTGGATGTGCAATCTTAAAATCCACTCATTTCTTTCTCTGAGGTAATGAGAAACAATATAACAATAACCATAAGAACAGCTAACATAATCTAATGAGCAAGACCATAATTAGTCTATTTTTTGGTAGGGATGAAGTGGAGGAGTGGGGAAGGGATTGCCTTCATACAAGACCTGCTGAAGAACACAGAAACAACGAAAACCTGCAGGGACGTGAGTCTCACCTAAACCAATACTTTTAAGTCAAACAGAATTCACCCATCTGTTTCAATACATTTGGAAAGCATTAGTTAAGTAGATTAAACAGGAACACCTATCAGAAGGACTGTGCTGATACAGACAAGATCTCAGGGAGCTAGGAAAAGCAGTGATAATGCAGAGGTGCTGTGAGAGAACGAGACATGGTATTCAGAAAGAGTGAGAAAAAGCCACGTAAAAAACCACAAGTGGTATCAGAGACACATCACCTTTACTGACAACACCTCGAAGCTTAAAAAAAAAGAAAATGCAGACTACTCTTACACTAACATATCCCTCAAGAGAAAGAATAAAGGGGGAGGAGAAAACACTCAGTGCTGCTTTTATTTTCAACACAGTTTCACTAGCACCTTAATAATACTATTTCTTAAGGGAATCAGGAAATGCACAAGTTCTATTTGTATTTTAGTTTTTAATAATACATGAAAACATATCAAGAAGACATAATACCTGCACTTCCTCAACATACATTTCCTCAAAATGCCAAGTAAAGAGCAGATTATCCTTTCAATAGGCAAGATTATTTGTTGTAGAAGTGATTTTTACCCATTTTACTGGCAATTTTTGAGTGACACTTACTGTTTCAGAAGCTGGATACCAAGTGCATATTGCATGCTAAATTTGTAGCAGCTTTAAGTAACATTTAAAAAAAAATCCACTTAACTGCTGAACTTTATATTTTGAGGTCTTAACTGGGGTTATGCCATGTCCCTGATGCATACTAGACCTAAATTATATAGCTTGGGCCTTAGCAGCTCAGCTAATTCCCCTACCTTCACCTCACTCCTAGTTTGATCTTGTCTTTCCTGCGTTATATATCTTACTATTCTCACCCTATGGGCCAAAAGAGACTCATTATCCACCTGAAAAGCAAAAAACACAGCACACATCTAAATCTCAAACTGATATTTGCATGTCCTTGTTATTTCAACAGGAGCTATGTAAATTCTTTTCAAGGATACGGCTACAGTTTGAGAATTTACAGGAGCTCCCAGCAGATCCGACATTACATCTCCTCCGTTCCATGGAAGTGAACCAGGTAGGCAAAATGAGAGTTGCTTTATGCCTCTGACCACTTGCAAACTTTTCTTCTAATTTACATCTGCTGCAAAAAAGTGCCATACGCTCACAACCACCAAAGCAGTAATTCTCACTCTGTGTGTTGTCATTGTAAATGGCCTCACCGTACGATCTTCAGTACAATTACTGTTTTGCCAACTGGCTACCAAACCCATCCTGCTGCTGAGCAGTTGCAGGAATATACCTCAAAACCTTGCAGTGATTTTCACTGATTTTTTTTTTTAATTATCTTTACTGGTGATAAGTAGACAGGTCTTCGATGAAATAAATCATTTCCCATTCCTCATAAAGCCAACACATTTCATCCAGGAACCAAATACTAAAATCTTTACACTTATCTTTACACCTGCCTTCCGCCTGTCCATGTAATAATTGAGAAGCAATTCTTAGCAACTCCTTAGATGGAAAATACAATACTCATAAACTACTTATATACTTGATTTCCCTATAACAAATGCCTTGACTGACATCCTCAAGAAAGAAATCTGGGGTAAGCCACGATTAGTAAACCAGTCTTTACATTTCTGCTCTGCATCTGAAGAAAGGCCATATCGTTATCCACTTTGTAGAGATGCTGTTGAATTGTGACACCTCTAAAAAAAAAAAAAAGTACGAAGCACTTCTCAGCTCACAGATAAAAGGCATGAGACTGAAAAGCTAGGTTTGTCACAATGCAAATTTGGGAAGGGAATTTGTGAAGTTAAACAACCTAAGTGACGTAACTCATGAAACACATACCAGGATTTATATAAACCAGATTACAGGAACATACAAGGGGAGAGGAATGGCAATGCAAGGCAAAAGTAGGGGATCAAAACATTTCAAGGGCTTTTCATTGCTGTAAGACTCTGCTATAGGATCCTATGCACCAAATGCATCAGGCAAACCATTACAGTGCCATGAGGTGTCTCAGCACTATTTTCCTATACAGGGAACACAGAAGCAATGGCAGAGAAAACATAATGAGGGAATCAGTCTCCCACTGAAATCATGAGACCTGACAGGTCTGATAAAAGCAGAGTCCTACTGCTCATGCCGAAAGAGACCAAGGGGAAATGAAGGTATTTCCTCACTTTGAACTTCTTGTAAGGTTTCCAGGAGGCATGTGAATGCTATAGAGTTATTATAATGCCTTTTCAGGGCAAATATCCTTTGCATAGTGACATGAAAGAATCAAAAGCATGCAGATTCTTCATGCTGGAGGAAAAGCTCAGGTGCAATTAGCATGTAGTACATAGGATTTCATGCACGTGTTTTACAGAGAATTACGTTGACTATATTGAGTAGCAAAGTGCAAGTAATTCTTAATGGATGACAAGGAAATAGATTGTGGTCTCTGTACCTTAATTCTGACCTTCAAAATTACATTGAACCTGTTCCAACAGATATTATAGCTACAATCCAGCTACTGAGTCTGAGTTCATGTCTTATGTAAATTAATTTTTTATACATGACTAACAACTATAGCATCATATAATATTGACAATTAATGGAATGCAAAGTTATTATACTGATTTGTCATTAAAAAGAGGATTGTCAACTTCCTCATCTTAAAAGCATGCCCAAATTTATTCCTTTGTTAAAGACTATACACTTAAAACTTCTCTTGCCTCAGTTTTGAATCCAACCCATCCCTGCTGAGCTCTTCCACATCTGTGAGCAAAAGCCCTCATTTTGCCAATGCTCCAACCACGCAGCAGTGTTTCCAATTAGTTCTCTCCTCCTGCTTTGCTTGTACCTGAGTTTCTCAACACTCATCTCACTGCCCCTGCCCCAGTATGGGATTTTCTGAATGGTGGCTGAATGAAAAAGCACTGGAAAGGAGGTGTGCTGTCGTGAAGAAAGCATGACTGCAGTACAGGTAACAATTCCTGCTCTAGCACATTCTCTGTCTTCACATTTCTTTGTGTTTCCCTCTCCAAGGAAGGGGGCAGGGAGGAAAGTTACTGATTTAGGTCACTGTAGACTGATGTTCACGTTAGGTTGCAAATACATTTGACACTGTTTTCATATTTGTCTGGAGAATCCTGTAAAACGTGCTGCTCTGGGGTTATTTTTTCTCATGCTAATATACAAGTTTGGGCTGGAATTTGAAATACAGGATTTGGATATCAAGAAACCTTGCAAATTCTCAAACTGGCAGGTGTTTGAGAAAAAAACTAAATTATCAAAACAATTCTCAACAGTCCAGCTTGCAAAAGCATTAGAAATAACAGATATGCATTGTTACCAAATACTATTTAAGACCAGCTAAGCACTGGAGACAGCTTGATGATGCTAGACATTTTATTTTTGTCAGATTTCATAATGCAACTGTTACTGTTCTTAAACATTGTTTAGAGCAACCTGCAGGAACCACAGATTCACAGGAATGAACAGGACAGAGAGAAGGATTATCCATTCTTAATAGAACAGTAACCTGTTCTTAAAACCTCTGGAAGACATATTTCCTAGTCTCCCCAAGACACTTCAATCCGTGCTTAGCCACCCTAATGCCTAAACAAAATCTCTCTCACAACAGTTAGCATGTTATTTCTTGACCTGCTGACAGAATGACAAAGTTGTTTCCTGCTCCTTCCTATCAGTCTTGTACGTACCTGAAAATGTACAAGGTCTTTCCATCATTTTCTCTGTTTTTTAGAAAAAGTCCAGCGTAGCCATTGTTTCTTCAGAGGTCATACTCTCCAGTTCGGATTTCAGCTAATTCTGTTGTTTTGGGTTTGGCTTTTTTTTTTTCCCAATGGTCTTGGGTCCAAAACTTTATTGAATTGTGAGTCCCAGTCTTATGAGTGCTGAGAGATGCTGAAGAAATTAATGGCTATTTCATATGACACTCATGCTCAAGTCCAAACAGATTCATTTTGTTCTTTCCCTTTACAAAATGTTTACTTGTTGATTCACACTCAAGTGAACAATCCCTTGCAGTACTTAGCTCCTTTCCTACAGAACTTCTGCCAGGCAAGTGTTTTTTTCATCTTGAAGGCATAAATTAATTATTGCTACTTCAGAATTGCACCTGTATTTTCTCTTACTGAATTGCAGCTCCTTTACTACAGTTTTTTGCTCACAAATCCAGTGCATGAAGATTACAATGCTGATCCCTTCCAGCAAAGTGGAAATGGCTTCTCCCAATATGGCACTGCTACCAGGAGTTAATGAAACTACTCAAACACTCAAAACCTTCATGAAAATATTGACCAGGAGTGGAACCAAGATCTTCACAAAACCTTGGCCATTGGTTTCTAGCTGGCAGACTGATCACCCTTCCTCTGTACACACAGCAGTTTATAATTCAGTTCTTATTATATCTGTGGTGTTACATAACGTGTAATGTAAGTGAAAGGCAATGGATAGTCCCAAATTTATTACTTCATTTGCTAAGAAACAAAACAGAATATTCAGTCATTCATTGGATTACATAAAACACTCTTCTCACTAGTGTGTCTGAAAATCCTAATGACGTCTATGTTTCTATTTTTACTATGTTGAATACTCAGATTGATAAACACCTTACTCCAACTCAAATTTATGACAAGTCTGGTATGTCTCCAAGGCTGTATTCTCAAAAAACTTCATGCTGTTAAAAAAGGTACAAGTGATAATGGCACACAACTCAAAATTGGTAAATAGACAAAGGTTGGAATTACGTATCCTTACATGCAATGGAAGCAGGTAAGTTCTGTTTTCACTGTTTGGTGGCATTAATGCAGTAATACTGAGTAACTGCTGACAATTAGCCAGAAGATGGAGCAGAGGTCTTGGAAGAAAATTACTCCCTGGTGGCAAAATATTGAAAATTCAATTACGCTCTGTTTATTACAGGCCTACATTAGGAACTGCATTCATAATAAAGACCTTGATAATATACAAATTAATCGCAGCACAGGGGAGTGCTTTACTAACTTTTTTACTCCTTGATGTATTCTTCAATATTAAGCTTTTAATAGATCCATAGATATATCGAAATGCTTTCTATAAAGCTTTTCAACTAAAACTCCTTAAATACAATAGCACATGTGAATATTGTTCTGAAAGACAAGATAATTTCTATTAGCGTTCAGTAGAATAGAACAAGATGTAGACACCAATTTTTAAACACCCCTTAGGTATTCTCTATAGGTTAAGATTCATATTGGTGTTTCTATGAAGTATGCAATCATGCAAACAACATTAAAGTTGCATAGGCTACAGCCTTGCATAGTTTTCTGCACAGACTCACATTTACATATGTGAATACTTCATTACAGTTTAAGAAAAGCCAGGGACTGGGTGGTATGCATATCCTGTTTCTGCACAAATTGCAGATCAGTTTGAAATGAGATTGAGTAATCTCGTTCTTACTATTCAAGTCATAGCAATTGCACACAATATTCCCAAGAATAGTAGCTAGATACAAATTCATGCCATGACAATGTGTATTGGATACTGTTGAATAATTTAGTTTCTGAATGAATGTAGTCAGCAGTTTGTTTAGCCTTTTAATAGTCTATTGCCTACTTTAAAGAATTGTAGTTGCAAGTCCTTCAGCACAAAGTCTTGAGACCAATGTACTTCAAATCTAGCTATGTGCTTGCTTATTTTAATTGTATTTGCCAGTGAAAACAGTAAGATCTGTAATACACTTTTATTCCACTTCAGAAGAAAAAGTACTGAGCGCATGCTCAGTATTTCCACGTGTTAGCTGTCTCTAATTCTGTTTGAGAGAGACCCCGAAGGAATTCTCGTACCGGAGTTTCATTACCAAATGCTGCAAATGAAGAAACTCACTCCTACCTGACTAGGCTCTATGTTACTGAAACTCTCTTTGGCTCCAAATATTCTGCATCTTGCTTGTAAAAATCTTTCCACTTAAAGGATATGGTTTCTCCTTCATGCTTTCTCCTTTGCAAAGGGATTCCCTGAATGAGCGAGGTACAGTAACTCTTAGTGGTGCTCAAGGTATCAAGTGGTCCCACCTGGATCAGGTGGGACCTTGGTTCTGTAAGGATACTCCCTGTGTGAGGCAAAATTGCCCAGAAGGTAACTGATGGTAGCTCTGGTATTTAACATTAGCTGGAAATAAAACCTTGCAGCCTTGTCCTAGCTGAGCTTGGAAAAAAAAGCCCACAGCAATGAGTTCGTGATGATTAAAAATAAATGTACCTGGCAACAAACTCATTTCACAACGAAGAAGAAATTATCAATTTGGTATACTCTTCTGTGCCAAATGAATCTTTCACAGGTAGGTCCCTCCCTCACACTGCCCACATAAACCTGTCAGCAGCCACTCCTAAGTAATCACCGGACTACTTTGAAAATGCCAGATCACTGCAGAACCCATGGAAATAGAGAGTTTATATGATAAGACCTCCTTGTGAGACAGATTATTTCCCGGCAGAGATGAGATGAATGAATGTCACATCCTTCTAGCTTTCAAATGTGTTGTTTTTCAGGACTTGCTCACTGAAGTCAGGCACAAAAATGAGATGCAGAACAATGTTGTGTGGGACAGTGTGACAACTTTCAAAAATCAAGAAAAACCAGGTAATTGGAGTTCATTCCAACATCACATCCTTTGTATCTGCAAGTTACTCAGTCTGACTGTTCATTTGATCTGAACAGTCACAACAAGGAAAAGAAAAAAGAATCTCCAAATGTTCATGGCATTCAGACATCAAGTGGGACCTTGCTCCATAAAATCAGTCTGATCTGTAAAATCAGTCTGTTCAGGTGGTACCTGGATGGGTAGTACACCCTTCCAAACAGTACACACAGCCAAACCTGCAGACATTAAGAGTGAAGTCTTGAAAGCAGCATTCATATACATGTATGATTTAAGATCTCCATACTGCTTTCACAGGACTACACTTTTTTTTTGTTGCCTGATAGGCGACAGCTATGACAAACTCTATAATCTAGAATAGTGTGAGCTGATATATTACAGCTTTCATGATATCTGAGTGATGCTGCAGGCTCTCCATGACTTCTGACAGTGGTAGCCAATCTGCATATGGATTTGGTCCCTCCTCAAGCATGCTTCCACACATGATAGACACACTGCAATACCCCACTGTCTGGAATACCCTTTTATTCACACGTTACAGGCCATGCAATTAAATTGTAAATGGAACACTTCTTACAGGCTCAGAAGGTGGCCAAATGACTTGCAAGTCAAAAAGGTGTGCACCAGAATTTGAAGAACAGGAGCACTGAAGTGAGAAGGGCTAACTAGAAATTCACGGCTTACATCAATCTCCTCAAATGTAGGAGACCTGACAGGCTAAAGCCATCCTACATTTCAGAATGAGGAAATGCTAGGAACACAACCATTTTCTCTTGCTGTGTCAAATCTGTGGCTCCTAAACAAAGAATACAAGGCCACTTCTGCTTACAGTAGACTGAGAAGGGACTGGGAAAGTACTGCATAAAAATACGGCATGGCAGACATCGTGTTTAGCATGGTGTCAGAGCACTCAGAATGCAGAGTAGAAACAGGCAATGCTCTGACCAGACAGGGCTGCTACCTGTGCTGTCAATTCTGGCTTTGTTCTCCACATATCTACTACTAAATTTAAGGCAGAGATTTCCTTATTCTACCATAGACAAACTAATCTGGGAGGGAGAGCAAAGATGAAAGAGCAGCAGTGATAATGCACAGGACTGGCACACGTAACGGCAGGTGCTGCAGAGCCAGTTGCTGCTTCAGCTGTTCCAGCTCTACATGGTAAGATGCAAGTCATGTTGGACTTTCTGCCACTGCTGTAATTTAGAGGCATCTTCTATTCCCTCAGAGACTGGAGAAAAGGATAAAGCTCCATCCAGTGACTCCGCATGGCTGAGCATGCACCCATGATGCCAAAAGCGCAAGCATCTCTCCCCATTTCCAAGAATCGGCAGTTGTCTACACTGTTCATCTGGTGCAAGAATGGAGTCTGCCTTATCTACGTGATGGCAAACTGTTCCCATGGATGGGAGAAGAGTGGAGCTATTGCTTCATTTGGATGTGACGAGATCAGTACAGATAGTTCCAGAAAGTTGATTTCATCTCTTCTCTGTCATGCTTTGTGCATCCCTTGGGAAAACATCAAGAACATTGAGCATGGCAGTATATGAAGCTCTCCAAAACAGGAGACAGAGACATTTATGCTCATTTTCTAAAAAAAAGAAAATTAATCTGTTACTGGATGGATGGAATTTAAAGCCTCAGGTTGAAAAGCCTGAAACAGGAGGTGAGGGAAAACACAAAAATGGTATCACAGAGGAGTGCAAAAAATGTCAGTACTTGATCTAAGAGTACTGATATAACCAAAAATCACAAGAATCATTTCAGGAAGTTCACAGCAATTTAGCCAAAGCCTGGACAAGAACACTAGCTCAGCTATAATGTGGGGTGGCATGTAACCAAACAAAGGGTATTAACATCATCTTTGCTTTTTTACTCTTGTACAAGTAGATAACGAACACATTTCCATTAAAAGCAATTTGACATATACTTTAAGAACATACGAAACTACTTGCATTTATTCAGAATATGCAAAAGTAGGCATCTTAAAGCTGCTTATAATTTGTGCAATAGTTTTACTGCAATCTCATCTGAAACTACCAGAGATTATCTACGTTTTCGCATCCACTTTATTTTTTTAATTGGATAAAATTCAATGAGAATATTTGCAGGATTCAGAAGCCCTTCTGTATTTATAAAAGGTCTGCCTTTTTTAAAGTTGCTGCAAATGTATTTTTATTTATATATACATAGATATATTAAAAAGATAACAAACTTTTTCGACTTATTTAAAGAAAGTAGAGAAGGCAGAGTTAGGAAGTTTGATAGAAAATAACATTATGATGCCCATTTATAAGTAAGAAAACATAATCAAAAAGCTGAAGTAACATGCAAACGCAGAGACAGCAAGATAGTAACCAAATCATGATTTAATTGCAGAATGTCTGACTTCAAAGCAAATACTCTGAAGGCTTCCCACATGTAAAGTTCAGAAGACCTGATAAGCAGAACAAAAGTCACTGCGATTGGAGTTTAGCTGAGCTAACAGTTGCACTTTAGTAATTACAAGTGATCAGGACGCTGAGTCTAACCTGAGCTCACAGCAGAACACTCAGCACTGATTCAGTTCTAAATTTAATGGACATAATGAACCATTATCATCACATCCAGGAGTACGGTACCTTTTCTTTGATTATTTCCACAGACTATCCAAAACTCAAGTCCACTTAGCTTGTGAAGTCTGATGAGAGCATAGCCTGAGGTAATACAGACACAAAAACAACTCATAAAAGATTAGGTCAGGCTTGATTTAAGGAGGCAAAAAGGCAAAATAAAGTAGGACCACAACAGAAGAAGAGGTTGTGGTTTATTTTTGGTTGGGTTTTTGGGGTTTTTGTTTTTCTTTTTTTTTTTAACTATTTTTTTAATTGCTTGTTTCGTAAGGCAAAACAGGATAATCACACATTTCACATAAGAAATATCTACATTACACTCTGTCTTTTTTACAGGTTCTGGGGAGGAGAAAAGTAGAACCACGGAGTATGATAAAAAAACATTCAGAAAGCATTCATTTTTTGGATATGACTATGAAATATTTTCTTCCATATGTTCTGGTGTCTTCTAGTCAAACTCTACTGTAAAATATTTTAAATCACCAGGACAACTGGATATTGAGATAATCGATAGTACCATGTCACCTATGGTTACTTCAAATTCTTATCATGAATTCTGGGGTAACCAGAATCAGCAGGTAACCATGTGATCCAGTTCCCCAAGACACACTGTCTTTACCAAGCATAGATATCTTTTTCACTGAAAACAAAACAGAAATCTTTGAGTTCAATTAACCCTCCAGCCTCAACAAAGGTGCATTGCAGTAAATTCCTTTTTAAAGGAATAATAAATCAGAATTCTCTTTAATGCTTTTTTCATAACATTGAAATACCTTGGAAAAGAGGATGAAAAATGCAATTGTGTAGAGCTGATCAGTTGAACAAAAATCCACTCTAAACAAAGATAAGCCGATTAACTTTTTCATAAAAATCAATATATTTGATACTACAAAGAACAAAGAACTTGTAAGAAAACAAGAAAGAAATGAATTTGTGGTGTTTTTTTAAATTAAATTGCCAACTAAAAATACATGAACTTTGTTACTGAATTTTCAGTATTGTTATAGTTGTTTAAATGTGTTTCCTAAGTCCTAGAAGTGCAGAGATGACTCTCTGGATAAGGAGAATGTTATTAATGTATGGAAATTGGATACTTCAGTATGTTCTGCGTAAGTTCACTTAATAGTTTTATATGATATGTTACATTTGAAAAAAAGGTAAGAGCTCTTAACTTATCCCTTAAAAAAATGCAGCTGGCATTTTAACAACTACAACTGAATTTTGAAATGTATAGAGATGTCACAGAGCCATCTAAGCCACACTTGACAAATAAGGCTAGTATCACAGGGACTCCAAAATTGCTCTAGCTTAGGTAATTCTGAAAAAACAGATACCTTCCAAGTTATTAAACATTATGAGTTCCTTATTGCAGGCAGCAGACAAAAGAAGTAATTTCATCTAGCTGTTTATGAACTCAATTAAAAAGCTGTTACATGGCTACACAAAGATTGTAGCGAAACCAAATTTTAAAAGACAACAGGTTCTGGTCTGCTTGGGACCAGAAGTAAGAATTGTAACTGCTAGAATAGTGAGAAGAGTGGTTTTCCCCATGCTCATGAAAAAGGATTTCCACCTTTCTCAGGCAGTAGTTGCAGGGCTCAGCTGGCAGATACAGCCATCTTCTGGCAACCTAAAAGGCAACAGAGGAATGACACAACCACATAAAATTGCCTTGGCAGCATCAGGATGGCAGAAGGAAACAGCATTGCAGTCAGCCTTGAAGGTATAAACCTCTGCAGCACTGGGAGTGGATATGTATCCTTACTGCCTTGTAAATAAGAAATTTATGACTTGGACAGTGAGTTAGGTGAACTTAAGGAAAATACTGAGAAAGAGTAATAAAAAACTGAATTCCTGAGTTTAACCTCTGGCTGACAGGCCAAGAAGCAACACTTAGGTGGAGCAGTCACAAGTCATTCCTTCCATGCTGAGAAGGCAGTCACTTCGTCTTTGTTTGCTTCCTGTTAGAAGTCAAACACTGCTGCATTTTTTATGTCATGGGGATTGTTAGATTAGAATAAAAGCAACCATATGAACTCTGTGCTTGCTTATTTCTCCTCACAGCCTAACGGCCAGCAGAACCCAAAATATTGTAATAAAGTGCATTCTGGGTAAGACAGGAATAGTCTGAGACATTTAAGAGATTTTGTCTCAAAAACAGTACTCTTACAAACTGTCTTCCCAATAATTACTAGCACTGTATAAACTAAATCAAAGTCTGCTGAGGAACTATCAGATCCTGAGATCTTTGAAATACATTTTCATGTGTATGAGGAACTGATGTCAAATTTAAACAACCAGTGTAGTTTTTTGGCATCTTAGAGTTTTTCTTTTGGAACTAAAAAGCTTCTGGCTATAGGTTCTCTCCACTCCATGGTATTCCCTGCTGTACTTCGATAGAGCAAATGTCAATTTTCAGTTAAATACAGAAAGGAAATAAGAATGGGGGAAAAAGTAGAAACACAAAAATGTGAACCAATCTGTCCATCTGTCTCTTTCTTCTCTGCAATATCTACACACCACGGGACAGACAGAAATTCAGCAAAAGCACTGGCAGAACAATTCTAGGGCCAGGACTTCAAGTAAGATCCTCCATAATTTTGCCACTGCAGACAGAATCAATGAAACACAGATGAGGCAGAACACAGCTAATCTAAGAAGCAAGTCTGAGTCTGGAAACAACGGACTTCTACACTCAACCCACTTCTATATCACTTCCGGTGAATTTAGTCAACTTTCCATTAATTTGATTTTTCTGGGAAAATCTTTCAATAGCACTTAAATGATTTAAGAGCACAAGTCTTACAACAGCTCATGAAGATGTGAGCTCTAAATCTCCAGAAAACTTTTAAAAAACCTCACTCTACCTGTAAAATGGAAAAACAATCATAACTTTCTGCCTTCTAACTACACTGAGACACAAGGACTAAAAGAAACATCCAGTACTGTCCCTGCATGAACTCCTCAGTTTTCCAAGGCTCAAGAGGCTAATATAACCTTATCATGACTTCAGGTCAAAAGATTGAGTCTAATGGACCAATGGAAGGAATTAATTTCAGAGCTCAGGACCTTTAATTGAGAGCAGATGGTGCCTAGTCCCTATAAATTTGAAGTCTGGGGCCTGTTAACAAAAGCATCTAATCTCATCTCAATTGCAATAAGCAGCCAGGGCCCAGCAATACTGAGTTTACAAAACAATAAAACAATCTCCTAGAACTCCACTGAAAGCAAACAAGCAGCAAAGACAGTTAATGAAAAAGACGTCATATGTTCTCTGCAGCTAAAGCAGTTAAGGGAACGAAGCAGCAGAATTCCCCACTTGAGTGCAGCTTTTAAGCAACTTTAAATAAATCTCCTTATGGAACACAGAGCAATCACACAACGAAGAACTTAGCAGCTTGAACAATTCTGGTTAACTACATGGAAGGAGACTGGATACTATCCATTTAATCAAACAGAGACCATTCTTTTCAAAGTAATTTTGATCTAGATATCTTGGAAACCTTGAATATTCAAAAGAGCTTCAAACTATAAACTATGTTGATTCAACATCCATTCAACATCCATCTTCAACAGCAGTCAGGAAAGACAACTGTGGAACCTTCTCCAGGAACTAACTTCTGCCAAAAAGATCTTAAGACTTCTTATTTCTGCTATTTTTCTACAAACTGTATAAGAGACCAATATAGTTTGGTTCAGTGAAACCTACTACAAAAATAAATGGAAGTTTTGTACAGAGACAAAGCAACATAAATTTTTTAGACTGTCTGCCACATGTACAGATTGAGACTCCATAGCCTGAGTCATCAGTGATTATACAAGACATTCTATTTGTAACTATAACGCAGTTTATAGAAGTATTATATTTATGAAAAAACAGCAATTGCGGGGTGGGGGATTGGGGGGGGGGTGGAGTGGAGGTAGTAGTCAATCTCTCTAGCATCCAGTAGGTCAGTGGCAGAGGGTGTAACATCAGAATAATGTTCCTTTGCCTATGCTCATGACTGCTCACAGATTCCCTATGGAAATGTTTTAAAGTTTCTAGGTCATTTGTAGAAGAAACTGGACTTCAACCCAGTATTTTTAATCTGTCAGAAAACTATGTGTATAGCTTGTGAAATAAAGCTGTTTAGGAAGAGTTCTTGTAAGGATAGCCATACATATGCATACCTAGCCAGATACACACATTTACACATCTATTTCACCACAAAGGACAAAAAGCAATCGCAGTGTAGTCAGTCAGAGAAATCAGCTGTTGGCAGTCATCATTCTGTCGCGGCCCAACAATCCAGAACCAGGGTTTCCCAGTTCAGTTGCTTCTTTTTCTGCAAATACTGCATCACAGGTGGAAACACTCGCATTTTGTCCCAGACATACCTAGTCAGCAGCCACAGTGCTCCAGGGAGGGATTCACCAGGAGCAGCACAGACCTGGTGCAGCAGCTGTACAGAATCTCCAAACTCCATTATGGATGCTCTTATAGAAGATATGAGGGATATGCCTATTAACCATTTGCATAGTCATGATTTAATCCATAATTAATTTACATTATTCCACTTCATCTTTCCTAATTTGATGCTGTGGGTGCACAACTGTGAAATAAAAATTAAGAAATCAAAGTAAGATATTAACAAGTGTTTTTCAAATTCCCATGTACTATATAGAAATCTGGACTAACCCACGATGATCGCAGCAGGTATCAAAGGCCTCTCCACTGAGAGTTTTCTAATGTGGAGTTGAAAAAAAACCAAAAATTATTCTCCTTGGTTTCAGTGTGCCAAAACCACACTTCTCCTTCTCTACAACATACGAGCAAAACCAATAGGTAACTGAACACAAAACCTCTATAATTTAAGAAGAAAATGGTATTTTGAGTGAGGAGGGGAGGAATAAAAATCATGCCCACAGCTTCTTAACAAACATTTCTTTTCCTGAGATTTGAGACCTCATCATCTTTCCACCTTAAATCGAGAAAAAAGCAAGCTTAAATTTTGCCAGCAGATCAGGCAGCATATGATATAGACCAAAAAAAGTTCTGATCACTTATATCCACATATTGTTTTAATATTTCTAAAAGGAATCAATTTTCAAATTTGACTTGAAAGTTGATTTCAAACTGAATTCTCATCTGAGTCAAAGGAAATAGAACTTTTTATCTAGAAAACATCAAAATAAGTCATTACATGGGTTTAATAAGAGTTACAGAACTGTTTATTCCCAAAGCCTTTGCAGCTTTTTCCAAAAATGGACAATTTTTTTCCAGCTGTTATTTGACCAGCATTCAAAGGCTGTCACCTATAATTGTTACTGACACCTTGACAATAGCACAGTCTGTATTTAAAGTTGAAATTGTTATGATTATTTCTCAATATGATATATTTAATTACACAAGTAAATGCAATTTAGATAAATCTTAAGAAAACACTTTTAAAACAACTGAATATGAACAGACTTATAGACTTTACCTCTACCATTAATTTGGTTTTGTCTAATGAAATATAAATATATGTAAATGTCTGTGTACATACCCCCCATATCCACGTAACTATACAGGAAGTGAAGAAAGTGGTGGCTGAGAAACTTGCTTGCAGATGACAACAAACCAAATAATCTTACAGGTGCGACAGAGGGTTTTTTTTCTCCTTTTTATTCCAGTGATAATTATGTCAATAAACCTGATTAAGCAAATCTGTTGCTCTCTAATTCATTAATTAAAAACAATTTACTGCATTCACTGTTATTTTTCAAGGACATCAAAACCACATTCCAAATCAAAACAGCAGAAATCACCAGTTTACAGATGTGCTAAGCATGCTTAGCTTTCACAGCAACACCACAATTAAAAGAAAAATTTTAAAAAAGCTGCTTTCTTTAATATTTCCTTGCACAAGCATGTCTGGAAGAACACATTTTGTTTAGGGGAACTGAACAACGATATTTTTACAATAGACTTCAAATGAGGAGGAAAAAAACCTATGAAAAGTTAACCACTTCAAATTAGAAGAAAAACCAAGATATCTATATATCTATAGATCAATATCTACATATATATTAATTGGCATGTCAACATTTTTATAGCCTTTTTCTCAACATTTTTCTGCTTATTTATTTTTGGGTTGAATAACACAATTGACTCACAGAAAACAAAAGCAGAAGGGAAGCAAAGATTTTCTTTCGTCCATCCTCTCCCACAAATGAGGACCGACAGAAACTATACCAAGATTTTCAAACTATTTTGGAAAATATGTCAGATGATTGCATGGTTCCCCAGCAATCCCCTTCACTGAGTTACCCTTGGAAGGCCATTGTCAGCGCTAACTTCTACTTTTTGCTGTTTGCATTGTTTGCTTCTGCTCCTGTTCGCCATACACGGCCTTTGTAACAGCAGCAGTATCTAGACAGAACATACAAGGCACAACAGTCTGAATTCTCCCACTCTCTTCTACTCAAAAAAGTAGTTCCAAAACCAGTCTCAGAGACACAGTATTTCTGTCTCAGCACTGCTGAGTGCAGTAGTAGGATTATTTCAGTGAATACACTGAATACAAAGACAGATGATAAAGTCAGGGAAGAAACCCTCACCACAGAAAACACTGTTGACAAACAATCACTGTGACCTTCAGCTGATGGCCACCCAGGAGGAATACAGTAAAGTTTTCTGGACGTGCAGGATGGGGGACAGGGAAGCCAAAGCTCAACCGCAGTTGAGAAGCCCTACTACTGCGGAGGAAGAGAAAGCTGTTAGGAACCACTTACACAAACCGGCCATACACAAGTCTAGGGGACCAGACAGGAGACATCCACAGGTGATAGCAGAGCTGACCAATGTCACTGGAAGGTCACTCTGTGATTCCTTGAAAGGTCATGGCAACAGAGGAAGGCTCCTGATGACTTTTTAGAAGATAAAGGTCAATATTACCTTCAAGTAGGGCAAGGCGTGTACAGGGAAGTAGAGGCAGCCTCACCCCGGTCTCCCAGGGAAAATCACGGAACAAATACTGCTGGAGTTATCCTTCATATGCCTGCATAGGCCTCCAGGAAAAGAAAGTGAACGAGAACAGCTAACACATATTTACCAAACAACCTGGTAGCTTTCTGTGAACAGGTAATTGTCTCATCAGGCAAAGGGAGAGCATGTTCTTTTCCTTTGACTTTAGCAAGGCTTTTAACATTGTCTCCTACAGTATCCTGGTAGCCACGCTGGAGAGAGATGATGGGATGGGTGAGCTACAAAGTACAGTCTGTGGAATACTGGTAGTATGAAAAGGCTGAAAGAATAGTGTTTTGCAGTGCAAAGACCAACTGTTGGCCAATATTAATGGCATTCCTCAGGGGCTAATATTGGGGCTGATGCTGTTTAATGTCTGTAGAACATTTAACATATTGGGAATGAATAGAATGGAATGTGCCCTCAGCAAGTCTGTGGATGACACCAAGCTGGAGAGAGCGATCACCACACTGCAGGGCAGGATTGCCTTTCAGAGGGATCACAACAGGCTGCAAGAATTAGCTCAAAATAACCTCATGAATTCCAAAGTCAGAATAACCTCATCTAATACTACTAGCTGGGAACCCACTGGAAAGCAGCTTTGTAATAAAGGACCAGGGGAGTCAATGTGGACATGTTCAGCAGTGGGGGCTTTCAACAATAAGGCCTAACCACACACTGGATTGCATTCAGAAGAATGGAGCCAGCATACCCCAGGATGTGATTAGTCCTTTTATTCAGCATTTGAAGACCTCATCTAGAGCACAGTATTCATTTAGGGGCTTGCCAGTACTCACGCAACACTGACAAACTGAAATTAGTGCAATGAAGACTGACCACGATGATCAGAGTGCTAAAGCATACAACTCAAGGAGAAGCTGAGTGAGCCTGGAAAGAGCAAAAGGTAGAAATAGAACTTTGATCTTCTGCTACCCAAGGCAATGCAACCAACAGTTGCAGCAAGGGAAACTGATTAAACGGAAACAAAATTCACAACAAAGCGGTTAAGCACTGAACAGTTGCCCAGAGATGATGTGGAATCTCTTGTCTCGTAAATTTTCAAAACTTAACTGAACAAGACCTTGAACAATCTCATCTAAATTAATGTTAGTCCAGCTCTAAGCAGATGCTTGAGACACATGACCTCAAAAGGTCTCTTCTAAGCTGAATTATTCTGTGATTTTCTAGAGGACTACGATTCAGCCACTTGTCTTTCTCACATTTGGGAAATTCAGTTATTCTCATGTAAATGTAGGTCTTTGCACTTGTATTTGCTGAACTGCATTTTTTCATGTGGAATTATTTCTCCAGCTTTCACCCTGTCCTACAAAGTACACGTGATTCTTTCCAGGTTACAATGGTTACAATTTGCATTATCCAAGCCATTAAGAAAATCTTGACATGCTATGTGGAGTACTATCTGATTCAACTTCCCAGTCCATGAAATACTGAAAATCATTCTTTACAGATTTTTCCAGTAAGTTGTACATTTATCTTGCAATAAATGAACTCTATTTATGAGTATGTCAGGAGTGAGGCATTGTCAGAAGCCTTACTAATATCAAAATAGCACCTCCCCCTGTTAGCATCCTCTCCTTTTTCCTTATCAGGGAGCGGCTTACACTATCATCAAAGAAAATCATTATAGCTTGACAAAACTCATTTAGTACAAACACATTGTTACAAAGCGTAAACTTTTAGCTTTTTTTATAGGATGTTTCCCATCTAACTGATTAGGCAGGTTCCTCCGCCTTCTCTTTGCCCCTTCTGAAATTGTCCTGTTTGCTTGGTTTTGCCTTCCAGAATCATATCCATCATCAATAATTCCTCGGACAGGAGTCCTAAAAGGCCCAGAGGCTGCAGACACTCTATACGTGCATGACAAATTTTATTCACCTAAGTAACCTCTAACCCTTTATTTAATATTATAAATGTTAGCTCTTTGATCAGTTACTCAGATAACAAATGCTGAAACAAACAAACAAAGACCAGAAGAAAACATATCAGCAATATATTCTTTCACTGTTAAGTAATAAATTAACTCTCTCTTTTCCCTTTTCTTAGCATTCATGTTTCTGTACAACTCTTCACTACTTTGCTGATTATGTTTCAATTTTATTTGTATGCCTAGGCCTCCTCAATTGCATTGTTAAAGCTCCTCCTCAGAAATTTGTCCTTTCTTCCATTTACTGCATGGTTCTTTCTTGAAAAGGAAATCCTGTGCTATGACAGTTGGTCTTTATCTCTTTCACTACTCCTTATAACATTAGAAGGATTGATAAGCTTAAGAGCCAACAGTGCATTCTCTGAAATTTTATTCTTACCTTTGTTTTTCCTGGCAGACCCCAATTCTAATTTTATTGCTACCAGAAGATTTGGTTAA
Source organism: Buceros rhinoceros silvestris (assembly GCF_000710305.1). Lineage (NCBI taxonomy): Eukaryota > Metazoa > Chordata > Aves > Bucerotiformes > Bucerotidae > Buceros > Buceros rhinoceros. Next base: position 32,333 of record NW_010419426.1, read on the forward strand.
GTGTTGCAAAGAGCCTCATCCTCTGGTCTGATGTTCTGTACCATATTTCCATCATGAAAGGATGTTCTTTTGGAATGTCGTGCCTTTCTTCACAGCGAGTTTAGTGATACTCAAACCTCCGAAATCCAGGAGATCCTAAAGAGTTACTGGGAAAAGGTCAGCCCATCTGTTCCCTCTTTGGCTAACACTAGGACAAAGGAATTATCAACATGATTTTCAATTGCATTCACAATGAATGCTAAGAAGATTTATTGCAATATATGTACAGAACTACAATGACAATAGAATCTGCAAATTGGCATAACTACAGGAAACTCATGATAATATTGCAGAAAACCAGGGATGACTACTTTTGTGTATGGATTTCTGTTCCGTGTGTCTGTAACCAAAGAAAAATTTGTACGCCTGTTTAGATATTAAATATTATTTCAGAGCTGATTCCTGTCAACAATAAAATAGACTGATTTCCTAGTCATGAAATTTCTTAGTAGCAAAGTAGTATTTAAGAGATATTGACATGCTTAATGAGGGGTAGATAATTGCTAGATGGAATACTGTGGGAAAGA
>NW_010419426.1:32987-41489 GCF_000710305.1 Buceros rhinoceros silvestris
AAAGAGTGAAGAAGCTGTAAATGGTGGTATGGCAGCAAGATGAATATTAATTTATCAGCTGTGTGGCTGGTTGTGACCAATAGGCTCAGCATTTGGCTAGCAACTAGCAAGTAGCTCCTATTCAGTAGAGTTCACCAAAGTCAAGTTTTGCCTTAGCATAAAGAAGGATGTTAAACAGGTGAAAACGTGTAACACTACTTCCTGAATGATGTGCATTATTTAAGAATGCAGAGTTCCAGTATATGTTATAGCTATGCTGAGTTAGAGAGAACAGATTTAAAATGTCTTGACAAGTATCTTACCAATGTATTTCTCGGTTTTCAGAGATCTGAATGCCAGTAAATTCACCATTCTGGAAGGACAAGAGAGTATTAGGTTCACAAGAACGCTATCTTCAGAAACTGTTTGAAGTTGGAGAGGAAGCAGGCAGGTGACCACACAGCTGATAAACTGGTATTTTCTCTTTACAAAAATTCTCAGCAATGAACATTCTACCAGCAGAATCTACTCTTCTGTATCTGTGAAAAATGGGTCCAAGTTTCAAATCATTCATCTAACCAATTCACTATGACTGCCTGAGGCCATGGTCTCATACTCCTTTATAACCTTTTTAAAAATTTATTATTATTTTGCTACAACCTTATCTCCATCAGTGCAAAACTTCCACTAAATAAGAAAATAAAACCTCACATTCTAGTGCCATCAGAATATTTTCTGTACACCTAGCTGGTCTGTGTGGGTGTGGGCAGAGTCAACTACGTGGGATGCATCTATCTGGAGTGCCCTACTCTTTTTCAGAAGCACTGTCCATACTGCTTCCAAAGGGACAGAAGGTGGCGTGGACCTGCTTAAGTATTAAATGAGCAACTTCCCAGTCACAATCCTTGCCCCAGTCTGAGTTTCAGGCCGGCACAAAAAGTACATACAAAGCTGGTTATATAACTTTACAATAACTACGTAACTAAATAACACCGTAAGAAGCTGGCCTTTAGGAATAACTTGCTCAATTAACCTTCATGTTTAGCTTATTAGCTCTCTGATGTCTCACAAAGTCAGGGACTGCAGTTTAATGGATTTAAAAACAATTTCAATAAATATGTGGATTTAAGATACCTTAAAAATATATTGACCCTTTAAGCAAAAGGGCCATTTGAAGCCTAACTACAACAGCTTAACAACATAAAGTTACTGGCAAGCATGTAAAAGATGGGCTGCTTGTACTTCAAAGGCACAGCCTCCTAGAACGATTACTAACGTAAATTTCTTGATGAAGCACTTACAAAATAACTTGTAATGGGAACGGAGAGAAAGGCTGAAGAAGTACATGGGTACTTATTGTGCTCCAATTGATACATCATACTGTACATGACACTGGTAGGTTGCCCAGATTAACAGATGCAGGTCCTCCTTCAGGGAGGCTGACATGACAAATGTCTCACAATGTGATGCCAAGAGTCATTATATGGAACTCGAATGAGCTCAAAAGTATTTCTCTACAGAATGATTCACTGAGCAATAACCTAAAACTCTGATGTGAAAATACAGTTATAAATCCTATGTTTGATAAACAGTTCTGATTTTTAGTTTTTTTAAATAAAGAAAAATCTGCTGGCATTCATGGTATGTTATTAGCATATTTAAAATTTTGCAACTTAATCATGTGCAATGTTATTTGTTTAAAGAAACTTCCGATCCTCCCAATATTATTGAAGAATTTAGGTTGCTTTTGTAGGATCTTAGAAATATAATGCTGAGACCTCAGCAAATAAATGTTAATAGTTTCAAACTATTTCCACTTATTCATTGTAACTAAGGAACAGAACTTTGAATTTTTCCTTCCTGAGAGATATGAAATCGTAACTATTTCAGAAGGTCAAGTACACACCACACTTACAAGGAAGGAAAGAAAATCATGTTTTGATGCCAAGCTTCTCTTCTTGCCTAACTGGCGAGGAAGAAAATCCCAAGTACATTCAAGAAATGGTTAATCCTGAGTTCATAAACCTGTGGGATAAGTCACAGTTCTCATCGTCATGAATAGTCCTGTTAACACCAATAAGGTCTGCCTCTGGCAATGGACTATTTAAACAGTGAAGAGTTTTACTGGGTGAACAGTGGGATCGCTCAAGAACTGAGACCTTTCGGTGAGGAAAGAACGATCTGGTGGCATGTTTTGCTCATCATAACCTGGTGCTCCTTATCTACCTTAGAGATAAACATGTTGCCTATAAATGCATTTACCTGTAAAACAGTTCCACCAAAATTCAGACAGGAAGCTTTCCCACCCACAGCGAAGTACAGAGGACTCCCAGGACTCACCAGAACTCTAACTTTGGTTTCGAGATCAATCTGACCAGATTTGTCAGATTTTAACAGCACCCTGGCACAGCTACTACCTTCAGGCCATACATTAACACAACTCGGACCTGCCGTTCAGCCCTTTCATTAGAGCACCTGTGCCTGACAGGACTATAAGGCTTCTCCAGCTTTAAATTTTATTTTCTACTCTACTCTGAGCATCTAACATACTGAGTTCCAGCTATGTGTACAGAATCATTTCTCAGCCAAATCTTCCACGTTCAGTGGAAACAAAAATTCAGACAAAAAAATACCAAAGAAAATTAAGCTTTTCACCACTACTATAACATCTCCACTGAAATGGAGACCCATGACATGGCCCAAATTATATGTTTCATAACCCTAGGGGGCTCATCAAAATTTCATTAGCCTCACAGCAGTTCCAGTGCCTTCTTAAGTTGGATTGCTGGCCTTCCTATCAATAAATAAATCAACTGTAATCCCTTTCAGTGACTAAACTCTTCTTTGAAGTTGTATCAAACATCAGACATTCCTTGCATAATTTTAACCAGTGCAGAATAATGGCTTTTCTAACAGATTCAGTCTTCTCATACATGAAAAAATAAAACAAAACTAACTTTAAGCTCATGGAAGAAGTATTGTCACATTGCAATCAGTCATTTTTCTTTTTAAAAAATTGTAAATATAAAGGTTATTAAGAAGTACATCAAACCTATTGTACTTCTGAAGCAGTCACCTCTTTGGTGATACGATTCTATAAGGAAACTGTGTGTGTATGTGCATGTATATAGAAATACGTATTTTCAAGATCATTAACCTAGGGTTTTACAAAAAGACTCAAGAGAATGTTTCAGCATAGACCTTTCAAAAGGAAAATCACAGGACTGCTCCACAATTTATTCTAGATTGCTTTGCAGCTGAAATATCAAGTCATCCAACAGGAGCCTCACTACCAAAAGGAGATAGGCAAGTACTCTTGCCCTCCACTTTGAAAACTTGCCTCTGACTCAAAATAAGTTTTCCAGGCATGAGACAAGCCACCTGCAAACACTGAGAGCTGTCTTCTCAGGTACCACTCAGCATCAAGTCCAACACAAAAAGGAAGGTCCCATCTGAGACAGCCATCTTGCACAGGCATCTTCAATTAGAACCAGCCACCAGAGGAAAGACAAGAAGCATGAATAATACCAAAATACAGCTTTGGTTTTGTCTTCTCAAACTTAAACTAAAATAAAATAATGTTTATTCCTACCTATTTATTATTTTATCTTAAAACAAAAGTGTTCTTTTTTAAAAAAAAAAAAGCATTACCATACATACACCCTTAGACTGCTCTTTCCTACTACGTGCTACAGCTATTGCCAGAGGATAGAAGTAAAATTGCTCTGACTTTTGTGTAGCTGAGCAGACAGGTTTAATGACTTAATAAAATGATGTGTAGACATGCACGCAATAGCCATCACTAATTTTCATTTTTACTCATTTTTCTTTATTCCTCTTTTGAATTTGTCGCATGGGAAGTCATTAAGTTAATTGAACAATCATTTTAATTCTAGTAAAGCTGAGAATCTTCTGCAAATAAGAAGTCAAAGATAAAATGTTTCTAATATTTGTGCATTTAGCATTTAACACCACAACAGGTCTTGTTCATAACTTCAAGTGGAAGGAAAAAAATTTTGAAAAGCTTTAAAAATGAATGTCAATTGTATTAACCTCTTTTTATTTAAACACTAAGCCTTAATCTACAATGGTCCTACCACATATCCTACAAAGCTGCTGTTTAGACTTTTTTTTGTGTGTAGATTTTAATTGCATAGTAATCCAGTTCCCCAGGCACATCAAAGGCCACATGTCCCTCTTCACCACAATTCCAATTGCTCTCAGCTAGGAAGTTTAAAGCACAATCAAATTTTTTTTTCAATCACATGAGCCCTGTTAATAAGCTATTCTTTGCATTCATTCATCCATTCTAAGATTCTGCAACTTCTCCAAGATGTCTTGAAGCATTTACAATGAAACCTTTGATAGCAAGCTGGCCTTGGGGATCAACTTTATCACCACTCAGCTGTTCCCCAAAGGATAACAGGTGACATGGCCTGAGATAAAACAGAGCTAATATTTATTTGTGATTAAAGTCTTTCAAAATTACAGCTATAATATCACATCCAAAGCTTGCATTAGTTAGGACTGGTACTGAATATTCACTTTTCTGGGAAGAGGAGAAAAAAAAAATAGGTAAATAATTCAAGGCCATTCTTTGAATGATTTAAAATCATCGAATGTCAATCAAAACAGCGAATAAAATATTGATTTATATATGGGCATATGTGTAAGAACTTACCATTTTCACTGTCGGACTTGTTTTCATGTTCGGTATCAGTCAGAGTGAGGGCTGAGTTGGAACGGCTCGACAGACAGGAACTGCGCCCTGATTTGACCCCCCTGCCCCAAAGTCTCATGGCATGCTCTGGAGACATCACTCCTTCATTTTCAGTATCAGCATCTGACCCTGCACTGATAGAGTAACCTCTGTGGGGGAGCCCCATTTCCGCACAAAATGCCAGTCCTCGACGAGTTGCTGGTTCACAAACTCCTAACTGCCTTAGGGTAAAATTCTGTCCTGATTAGGGGAAGAAAAGATAACAAAAGGTGAGAATTTTTAAATTTTTATTTTAAAAAAACACCTAAAAGTAAAAATTCTTCATGTGTATAATTTTCTCAGGTATCACACAATGTGTTCTGTCAAAATTCCGCAGGTATTACAACCAAGTGGATTCTTCTGTCTCCAGCTCTCTGCAGTGCCCCTTTTCATTCACACTACACCTTAGCACTGTTTTGTCAACTGCTTGAACACCTAAAAGGTGCTCCTGGGTAAGAAAGAAACATAACAGGACCTGAAAACTAAGAAAAGCCAATTTAGCACATGAAAGAATTAAAAATAAATTCAAAACTTTTTTTTTTTCCCCTGCAGTGTGAAAGCAGTAACAGAAAGCTATTTTCCCTGTACAGATGTCACCTAACCCGGCAATGGGAAAACTAAATGGGAACCAAACTCACCTGGTCTTTATTGGATCTCTCTGCCCTACTTTAATACAAATATAAACAAACAGGAACATGTTACCTGCAAGGACTGCAGTGAAGCTGTAATTTTTCTTGTCTCCATATTTTGAGAAACATCTTAGGCTTTTACTGCTAAAGAAGAGTCTGTGCATTTTAAACAGACTTTTAGCCACTGTTTTGGGGCAGAGCAAGAGACAGAAGTGAATCCCAAATGATTGTATTAATAAATTAGGCGTAATAAACTTGTGACACTTCAATAACTTAAAGCGTCTAAATTATGTGATACTCAAAAATTACTGCCTTTTTAATGGCTGTGTCTTCATCCTACTTTTATGTCAGTAGATTTAAGACATTTTATGATATACAGACACTTGGCAAGCTCACTTGCATGCCTATACCCACAACGCTTTTCCACCCTAGCCCACAGTTATTTCATAGCTCTAGAAACAAATTAGAACACACATTCAATTTTTGAATCTGACAGGCATCCTACTTTCTCCAAAAATGAGTCATTTAACATAAAAATACATTGGTAACGTAATTAAAGCTTATAATACAAAAAGATGAGAACCCTATCAACCAGAAAGTAATAGAATTGCAGAAGTGTCAAAACCAAGGTGTAAATATTCCTGAAATATTAAAGAGTTAATGTCCTGGCCATTGACTTGTTTTAAGTGAGCCAGTTAATTATTTTATTGCTGTGGTCATATGAAGCTGTTTCTATATGTTTCTTCACAGTCAGAACCATAAAGGAATTCTGACAATGACTTTCATAAATAATGAAAATCAGTTACTACAATTAGGTACAAATCAAACTGTATTTATTATGCAGCTGTTAATAAATATTTGAACAGAAATACAGCTGGGGAGGTAAATGTAAAAGGACTAAGCATATCCAGGATCTAAGAACAGGAGATTACCAGGCACACTGATAGGACCTGGTCATTTTTTAAAGCTGTCATGCCATGTGAATTTTCAGGTTTTGCAAGAGATGAAAGTATCAGAGAAGCAAACAGGCCAAACAAACCGCCCAGCGGTAATAGGGTCAGAGCTGAAAGTAGTCGATTGTCTAAAATGTTTATTATTTTGCATTTTGGTAAACTAAGGGTGCCAGGCTAGAACACTGGTTTTATGTGTTTTGTACACTATTACATGAATCTACATTTTCAAACAGTCAGAACCAAATAGAGGAGAAGCCCATGTGCATGTGTGTGTGTATACAGGTGCACCTACACACACAAGGGGTGGCTAAGGTGTAGATACAGTTGCGCAAGCAGTATCTTCTTGGTTCTAAAGAACAGGGTTTGGGGAAGCAAAACGGAAAGGAAAGAGGTGTTTTTGACTGAAGACAAGGTCATTTGAGTCAGTAACAAAACTGTTGTTGACTTGAACACTACACGGCATTACGCCTATTGTCCCTGCAAACACAGAAAGAAAGACGGATGGAAGGAAGGGCAGATGTGGATAGACACAAATGCTGCCCCTTGAGCCACAATCAGACCAGCTGCAGTGGGTGAGCATCGCAACCTGAAGCTCCTCAGCCCATTTGCATCCCAGAGCCCTATGCTCCCCCCACCACGAAAAGGGCCTCATTGCACTCAGCAAATTACTCAGGGAGACATCTGTGCAGACACATCAATGTGAAGAAACTATTCCCCCCATGCCCCGCCCCACCCCTCTTTCCGTTTCCTCTTAAGTAAACTATTATTTTTAAGACAAACTACTTCAGGCATTATATAACAACATCCTCCACGATCACTTTCTAGAAGATTCAATCGCTGCCATATCATGCCACCTACCATCTATTAATGGATTTCACCTTTTAATTAAAGTTTACAACATCCTATCTTCATGTAAAATATTTGCTTCTTTTTTCCACTCTTATGCATGGTATGAAAACCAAAATGGCATGATACAGAGCCAAAACAAAAAAGGGGGGCAGGTTTGTATATTGCTTTCTCATCACAGTCAATGTATTAGAGCTTTTCACTACACTGAGAAGTTCTACAGCATAGCCCAGAAATGTTGTAACAGCTTTAGAAACATTGAGCTAAATCATCTCTGAATTAAAGCTTTCCTAAGAGCTTTACTAAGAGGATTGTACTCTGTGTAAATTGCCTACACAAATGAGAAAAAAAAAAAACACAAACACAAAACCCAAACCAAAAAGCTAACATGGAAAAATATGTATTTATGTAGGAATTTATCTCCCAAAGGAAATCATACATATGTGATATAAAAATTCTACATCATCTTAAGATTCCTGAACAATGAAGACAGGAATTCTTCCAGGATCCAGGGGAAGCTGAACACAGCTGGGACACAGACCTTGTGGGCAGCAGAATACTGAGGAGTTTTTACCTGATAATAAACAATGGAATTAAAATTAAAATTGAGAAAGAGGTTGTAGAAACTCAGTGGAAAAAAAGACTATGAAGAGAGGATGTTCTCCTTCTTGTATTAAGAGTTTCTAATTAACCTTTCCAGAACGACTTCAGTGTGAGGGATTTAATCATCAGTTTCTTACACTATACACAGATTTGCAATTCCTCCCACTGACAGTAAGTGCCTCAACAGTTCATAAAGATTTAAAAACAACTTGGCTATTATAATGAACTAATTCCTGAGAAGGAAATGTAGATAGGGAATAAACAGGCATAATGCTTTGTGGCTTTTTTCCCTTTCTTTTTAGAAAGTATTAAGTATAAAATAGCAAAAAAAAAAAAAAGAAATTAGACAATGTGTCAAGCAGACTTGTTCTGGAGACACCTCGGGGTTTTGGAGTATTTCAGATGATGTATCATGAAGTTAAGTTTTAAAAACTGTCAATAATGCTGTTTACTACCACTCTACCATTAGATACTGCATTTCTCTTGGCTAGGAATATCAGTTTATGGGTAGTGTAAGGACTGCTGACACCCTCATTTGTGCAGACAAGAACAAAATTAATGTAATAATTCTACATAATTTACAGGAGCTTGTGCAGCAATCACTGTTAAAGCACAGCATTTGCCAAAGGTAACCATACACATCTACTTGTTATGTTGCAACCACTTTCTGTGTAAGCAATGATCCACATAAGACTGGTGTGCTTCCTTAACTACATTAGTTAAATACATACAA
>NW_010419427.1:0-225 GCF_000710305.1 Buceros rhinoceros silvestris
AGCGTGCTGAGCTACAGCCCGTCCCGCTCCCGCAGCACCAGCCCAAAGTTCTCTCTGGGCTGTGCGGCGGGGTACAGCCTTCCGCTGCGGGTGGTGCTGGGCGGCAGCAGCGCTTCCGACGGCGGCGGCGGCGGCGGCAGTGCTCTGCCCTACTGCCCCAGCAGCAGCTACAACAAGGTAGCGGCCAGGACAGCTCCCCCCGGGGCGGGCTGCTCCTCGCGGTGT
>NW_010419427.1:417-964 GCF_000710305.1 Buceros rhinoceros silvestris
AAGGTAGCGGCCAGGACAGCTCCCGCGGGCGCGGGCTGCTCCTCGCGTTGTGCCAGGAGCCATGGAAAGGCGGCAGCAGCCAGCCCGGGGTCCCGTATTTCTGTGCTTTGCTCCTTTTGCGCACGGGATGTGGATCTGTCGTACCGGGATGTGGCGTTTTTTCCTGGTGTCGCTTCACTTGCTTCAAAACAAACTAACATGTAAATAGAAAGTAGACAACACCTGACACAACTCTTTGTTTTATTTGCAGAAGGTTTCCAGTTTCAGCCCCTCTCCCAGCAGGTCCCCGTACGCCACCAGTGTCGCGCCAGTGCACAGCGGTGGACTGAGGTCGCGTTACCGCACCTCACCCGGTCTCTGCAATTCTCGTGCCGGCAAAGAGGACGACATCACCGACCTCAAGTCCCTGGACGCCTTCCTCCGCAGAGAGCAGAAGAAAGCATGGCTTTCTTGTCTACTTCGAGCTGCACGGGACCTGTAGCCGGCACGGAGAGGGAAAGACATGGCGCTGCCCGCCATGGAGAAGTTGTGCTGGTCAACAGGAGGC
>NW_010419428.1:0-411 GCF_000710305.1 Buceros rhinoceros silvestris
ACCTTACCCCCTCCCCTACCTTACCCCCTCCCCTACCTTACCACCTACCGCAGGTAACGTTTGGCAGCGCCACGAGCAAATGAAAACTGGGTCTCCCAAAGGGCAGCATCTGGAAATCCTCCCCCGGGGCCCTGGGCTCGTGCAGTCACAGGGACACGCCGTTCCCTTCAGTCGCACGTCGGCGGTTGGTCAAGATTCCCTCCTCTTTCCTGAAAGCGCTGGCGATTTATTTGTGGGAGAACGTCTTTTATTCCCTCAGGACAGTATAATGGTGTTGCTGTTGTCCTCCGAGATGTTGTTGGGTCCTACCCCGCCCCAGGAACGTCGCTAGACCTCGGTGTCAGCCGGCAGAGGAGCGAGCACTGGAACGGCGGGGGAGGAATGGCATTAAAGATTTCGGCGCAAAAAAAG
>NW_010419428.1:526-1093 GCF_000710305.1 Buceros rhinoceros silvestris
AAGGAATGGAATTAGAGATTTCGGCGTAAAACAGGCTGAAAGCACGTCTCCAAAATCATCCAGCAAGGATCCCGCTCATTACATAAGGTCTTGGGGGGGAAAAAATAGGCTGCTTTACATTTTTATAGGAAATCAAAGGAGTTTGGTGGGTGACACAGCGACTTCCGCTGAGAATGTCAGCGTGAGCTAAGGGGGCTCCAAATTAAAGAGCGCACGTTTTCCCACGGGGACCAAATTTGTCACGGGGAGGGAAGCATTTTCAACAGAAAAAAATTGTCGCCATAAAAAATATGTTGTGTTAGCACAGCGTGCGTGTACGGCAGGAGGCTAATGCTCACCTTCACCTGCCAATTGTTGCTGGTTCACCCGAGTTTTGGGGAGGCTTTGGGCAGCGGGAAAACCGGACTTAGCCCTGGTTTGTGGCTGGGAGGTTCAGGGCAGGAGTTTCTGGGCAGGAGGAGCATTCTGTGCTTTGGAGGACCGGAGGCTGTCAGAGCAGGCTGGAGATCAGCGCTGCCCCACAACGAGTGGCCCGCTGGGGCTTTGGTGCTGGTTTCGGGGTGGTGG
>NW_010419428.1:1166-5711 GCF_000710305.1 Buceros rhinoceros silvestris
TTGGTGCTGGTTTCGGGGTGGTGGCCCTTTGGGCTTTGCCGCGTCGTGCTTCCGCTCCGCTGCTGTCTGGCAGAACAGATCAGGTGGCTCCGGAGCGATGACGAGCGGGGATGAACGGGCGGGTGAAACGTTCATTCTATTGCCTACTGTCAGGTTTGTGGACCAGATTTTGTTACCATCTGTCATTTCTGTTTTCTTGTTGTTGCCAAAAGTTGTCATTCTGAATGGAGGGTGGAGACATATTGTCAAAAGCTGACACGAGATAATTTTAGGCTCTTTTGGGCTCGTCTGTTCTGCGCTGGGTGGCAGCAGCCCTCATGTGCATTAGCCTCGCGAGCCTTTGATAAATTCCGGGCAGTGATTTAGTCACTTTTTAAAGGCATCGGTTGGAGTCACGCGAACGCGTGAGAACTCGGCTCTCGTCACTGGAAAAGTATCTGGTCCTTTCAAATGCAAAGAAAAGCTTGAAAATAAACTAGATGCGTTCCCTAACGTTAAAAAGCCAGAACGTAAAGAAGGTGGTACGCAGTGACGTCAGGCTGTTAAAACCTGAGCTCCTGCCTAGAGACCTGACCAAGGAAAGCCTCAGCTCCGCTGTAACAGACTGCAACGTCCCCAGGTTATTTCCAGCGATGTAAATGTCCCGGGGATGAGAAGCTGGACAAATTCAACCTTGAAATAAGCTGCAGCTCTCTCGCAGCGACAGTAACTGCACACTGCGACAAATCGCAGGGGGAGCGCTGTGCTCGCCAGGGCTCGCAGCCTTTAAAGCAAAATTAGCTCGTTTTCAGCCACACGTTTTTAATTCAGCTTCTGGGAGGAATGGCTTAGCCTGCGGGCGGGGAGCTGGGGAGGTGAAGCCACGAGCATTTCTTGCCTTGTCCCAGTGCTGCAAGATCACCCGGTCTGAGAGCTCAGCAGCCTGGGGCAGCCAGGAAGGGAGGGGGCTCCGGGGTGTCCGGATCGAGCCCTTTCCTTGGGGCTGGAGCGCCAACCTTGTGCCGTGAGCATCCAAATCCTCCCTGGCAGTGGTGGCCTCGCTGACATCGTGTCTCTTCCCACCTCCGCCCACAGCAGCTCTGCTCTCCCAAGGGCTTTGAACCTGAGCCGAGTCACCGGGCTTGGTGTTCCTGTGAAACGCAGTGACCAGCGGCATCCGAAAACGCAGAGGAGATGGTCTGCTGGGTTCGGTGAGACTTCAGCTGCAGGCAAATACAAAGGCAGGCAGTTTTGGGGTGGTTTTTTAGGTGGTTTGGGCACAGCCAGCCAATGACCCACATCCATAAGCAAAGCTGTAAAGATATCCCAGCGTTGTGGCGGGGACTCGCACGGGGGGGGGAGGGCAGGGGGGCCCCGTTGGCCACACCCAGCCAATGACCCACATCCATAAGCAAAGCTGTAAAGATATCCCAGCGTTGTGGCGGGAACTCGCACGGGAGTGGGAGTGCAGAGGGTCACTGATCACCCGAGGAGAGGTGGGGAAGAGGGAGATGGGGCTGTCTCTGCTCTGGAAGAGGCAGAGAGAGCTCTGAGCATCTCTGATCAAAGGCGGTGGGGCAGGGAGGAGGGGGGGCCAGGGCTGTGTCACGACAGCAATGCCTTACAGACCAAAGGACGAGCAGGATGAGAATGAGACCTCTTTCCAGCATCTCTCCAAACGTCCCGAGATGTCCAGCGGGAGAGATTTGAACTCCATGTCCAGAGCCCCAGCCTGCCCACATGCTGCCGAACCGTGCTGGGATGTTTCCTGGCTTCAGCGGGACAAGAAGCCACCAAGGGAGCTGCCCTGGGAGATCCCTCCAAGAGCCCTGATACGGGGGTCTGGCTCCACCACAAAGTCTGCACCAGCTGCTGGAGCCACAAGAGGGCAAATGAAGCATCATGTTGTCAGTGAGTGAAATCCAGGTTCCGCTCTTTGCTGGATGCCTTCTAGAAGCTTCTAAGCACCCCGTGGTGGGTTTGCACCCTTAGTGGTGCTGGCCACCCAGCCTTGGCTGCCCTTGGGCTGCCCTGGCCTCTTCCCGCAGGAGTAGGCGGGAGCGGGAGCGCGCAAGGGGGCTGGAGAGCACAGCATGCAGCTGCTGTTGGGGCTGTCAACCAAAGCTCAACCCAAGTGTCGCTGCGTGTGTCCGGGGGTCACGCTGCGCTGGGCACCGGGGTAGCTGCAAGTCTCACGTCACTCTTCTTCCCAACTGCTTCACTCTCCCCACAGGTGGGTCGGCGTCACGGGACTGCACTTGCTGCAGCGACTGGGCTCGTGCTGCCTCTGGTGCGTTTTGTGACGGTTTCTGTTGTAAACTCTTCCTGGCAGTCTCCATCCAAGCCAAGTCCCGTATTTGACCAAGTGTTTGGCTGCTCTTGTTACACAGTTTGAGAAGACGGCTCTGTCCTGCTCTAACACTTCAGCCGTGGAAACTGCCTTTCCTCGCTTGAGCTCTCCCCTGCTGCTCTCTCCCAGAGGGTAATTTTCACAAGCTTCTGGCAGATTCCACCCAGGAATCCCAGGAAGCTGCAAGCATCTCTGAAAGCCAGTGTGAAAAGGTTGGGTCTGGTTCTGTTTCACAAGTGTGTTTCCGAGCTCTCAAACTCAAACCAGGCTGAGAAGTTGCCCTTCATGAGCACCAAGTGCCTTCTTGTGTAGAAGAGGCTGGAAGGAGGCTGAGAAGCCTTCAGATAAGCAGGGGGAGGTGGGCTTGGGTGGTGGGAAGTGCCTGAGCTGGCAGAGGGGCCGAACTGTTTGTTTACAGGCTGATTGAACAGATCTGACCAGAAACTGGAAGTGGGGGAGTTGAGGGACAGATCCAAGGTGTGGTGGTTTGTCCAGCAGCAGGATGACGATGAAGAGATCTCCAGGCTGGGCAGTTCGGAGCTGATCCGGTTCCGCTCCCCGGCTAAGCTTATTCCAAAGCTTTAATGGCTGATGTGGGGTAGGAAGAAGAGCATGAAAAAAGGGAGTTTCTCTTAACGCCTACTCTGCTGTTGGCTTAAGAAAACAGAAAACCGAGCGACTCTGGATGATCTCAGCCCTAAGCGCCGTGCGTGGCACAGCCACGCTCATGGACAGCCAGCCCGTGGAATCCGGCATCGCAGGGAGGGAGCGGCGTGCGTGAGGTGGACGGGTTGGTTTGAAAAGTTAATCCGGTTGTAATTAGAGACAGTGTCGTAACAGCAAGATTGCAGTCACAAATCAGAGGGCGAGGTGCCACCCAGACCTTACGGTGTGTCATTCTTGCAAGAGTGGGACAGGAGTAATCTGCATAACAAAAAACCTCCGGCCTCACCTTAAAGGAGCGGAAGGGGAAGGTTTCTCTCCCCGGTCCAACGACAAGGTGTTTGGTCTTGAGGAGCTTCAGGCGAGAACAGTATCGTGTCCAATCAAGGACACGAAATCCAAACAAATTAAAATGCATCTGGTCTAATGTGTGGTGATGTGCGCGTACGTTAAAAGTGCTGCCTGACCTTTACAGGGATTGTTTCATACCCTGGAGCATGACATTTTATTACTCTTGCCTTCTACATAATTTATCATAGAAAAATATTATTTTGTCTATAAAATGATTCGCCTTCGTTTTAAGCCCAGCAATAGTATTTAACTTTCTGATCCTTTTTGAAACTAATTTCCCCAGGCAAATTACACACCGCGCCAAGAGATTCCTTCGGCTTTAAATTTCCCTGCCATTAATGTCACCGAATGGGACGTAACGGCTGAGAGGGTGATCATTTTTTTGATAACCTTGAAAGCCACCTGGTAGAGCGCCTCGTCGGAGTGGCTCTCGCTCAGGGTTTCCAGTGGAAATCACCCCAGTTTTTTCCCGTGATGATTATCACCACCACCCCGCTCCTCTTTGCTGCCCTGCTCTGAGCCCCTTCACCTGAGCTAGAGGCTGTGGTCACGATTATTTCTATTTTTGCCTGAGCCCCTTATTTAGTCACTGCGCAGGTGCGTGGCAAAAGGGTTTTACAGCTGAAAGCCTCGTGCTGTGTTTGGGGGGAGAAGCTCTGGGTGGGTTTGGCTCGACGCTGGGCACCCGGAGATGCCAGGTGGGATTCAGGCAGCTGACGCAGGTCGATAGGAGGGAAGTGAGGCGCAGCCAGGTGGGATGCACGAGAGCCAGACCTTACCCCAGGAGCTCTCTCTTCTGCGAGAAGGGCTCGAGACATAGCGGAGCCTTTGAACCGGTTGTTGCCATAACGAGGGAAAACAAGGAATTTGGTTTGAATCAAACTGATGAGAAGAATTCAGCGAGGGGAAGGATGGTGAGATGATGTATTTTGGTCACTTTGCTCTTTCTTACTCCTTTTATTTTCCCAGTTTCGGAGCTAAAAGCTGTTCTAAAGCTTTGCTCATGGAGATGGAAATGTTTTCTTTATCAATTAATAGATCAGAAGGTTTCGGTGGTTTCCGAATTCCAGAAGCTGAAACCTCAGGGGTTTGCTGAAAACTCCCTGACCATGCAAGAGTGACCCACCTGCAGAAAGGTGTGGCTTTCCCCAAACCTGCTATTTGCTAGAAAGAGTGGGCGGGGGGTGGGGAGGGGGGGAGTG
>NW_010419428.1:5866-6156 GCF_000710305.1 Buceros rhinoceros silvestris
ACCCACCCACCCCAAAGCTGAGCCTGGAATTAGCTCTTTCCAGATAGTTGCTTGGCCAACGTGGTGATGAGAACCAGAGACCCACAGCGTGGCTCAGTGGGGTGCTCTTCAAAGCACCGTGGGGCTGGGCCACGACAGGTCCCACTTTGAACCAGTTGGCAACGAGCATCGAGCTCCTGCGGAAGTCGCTCTTTTTTTACTGTCCAAAACAAGGAAAGAACCTTGTGGAGGAAGAGCGCGGCTGGAGGAACAAGCAGGGGGTTAATGTATGCTCCTTGTCGACCCAGCTC
>NW_010419428.1:6369-8821 GCF_000710305.1 Buceros rhinoceros silvestris
GGCTTCCTGGTCGCCTCTGGTGGTCCTTTCCTCCACGGAAGGAGAGCATAGCCTGCAGCCTCACTCAAAGGCTTGAGGCGGACAAGCGCCCCCGTTCCTCTTTGGGGTGAGCTGTGGGAGATGCAGGTTGGGGGGGCTCCCCAAGAAGGGTGATTGTGAGGGGGACCCCCAGGCCAGTCGGTTGGAGTGATGGTCACCTGCAATTCCTGGTCGCCTCTGGTGGTCCTTTCCTCCACGGAAGGAGAGCATAGCCTGCAGCCTCACTCAAAGGCTTGAGGCGGACAAGCGCCCCCGTTCCTCTTTGGGGTGAGCTGTGGGAGATGCAGGTTGGGGGGGCTCCCCAAGAAGGGTGATTGTGAGGGGGACCCCCAGGCCAGTCGGTTGGAGTGATGGTCACCTGCAAAGCTGCTGGGTCTTGAGTGCTGCAGAGGTCTCGTGTGCCATAAGCTAGAGGGGTTTGCCCAGGTCCAGCCGCAGAACCGCAGTCAGCAGGCACCAGCTCTGGAAGTGCCAGCAAACGCAAAATGTAGGTGCCTCGGGGGAAAGGCGAGGGCTGAGCAGAATCGCGGGTGACCAGGTGCTCAAGGCCGCAGCGGGGCAGGGAGGTCCTGCAAAGGGGCCAACCGTTCCCCTCTGGATAGCTCAGCCTCGGGACAGCAGGCGGGGGCCGTGGAGGCACGGTGCTGGTGTGCCTTTGGAGCTGATCTCTGCCCAACCAGGCTGTGGGTGCATGAGGGCGTGTGACGGTGCCTGAGCAGGGTCAGGACAGCCACCTCTGAGGCTCTTCCCGTCTCTGAGAACTTGTGTAGAAGATGAGGGACCTATCTGCCACCTAAACTCCAAACATTTCAGAGTCAGCTTTTAACCCAGGTGATGGAGGGAGAGGTTGATACCACCAAAGAGCTTGGGGTTGCTCTCTGGGTGACGCTGGGAGTTCAACAGTCTCTGATAAGAAATAAAGTGTTTTAAGGTGTGAGGAGTCGAATCCAAAGCGAAAACCTTACAGCTTGGTGGACAAGCCAGCATTAACCCTTGCCAAGGTAGTGAGAGGAATGAAACTCCTAGAGATAACCAAAGGTCTTGATCTCGCCTCTGCGATGCCCGCGTGGGAAGAGCAGAGGACAGACATGGGTGAGGAGTGCTCTGAAGACATCTTCCAATGGACAGGGAAGCGCCCAATCACCCACCTCGGGGCAGGGGTTCAGAGGTGGTGAGATGTCACTGCTCTGAGCTGCGTGGAGCGAACAGACGAAAGAACTGATGGAGGCACCAGCTCCCGCGGGAAGGACGAGGTCTTTCCCTGAGGTACAGGTTCAGGCAAGAGGTAGGTTCCTGGTGGACCTAGCAAACGGGAGCACGATCTCACGGCTCAGCTCGTTAACTAGGGCTGCTACTCGTGTGGGATTCGGCTAATGCTGAGCCGTGACCTGCAGCACCTGAAGAGCTCGCAAATGCTCCCTCCTACCGCCTGTGCGTTGAGGAAGGCCAAGTCTTCGACAGAGGGACGTGGCAGAGAGCAGGAAGGTGGAAAACGCTGAAATCTTCCATCTTGAGCGGCTGGAGGGGACCTCTGGGCTCCCTGTGTTTCCACGTGTGAAAGGGATCTTTCACTGTAATCTGCAGGGGAAAAAAGTTTCACGTCTTCATTTTGGCCCACGTTGGCCGAAACCACCCATAAACCACTAATTGCAACTGCTAAAAGGGAGCTGGCAGACGCCAAACTTGCCCAGATTACCCAGATTACCCTTTTATGGACAAAAATATCATTTTCAAACTGACTGCGGGGCCGAGAGAGAGGCTGTGAGTTGGTGTCAGATGGACGGAACCGTGGTGTCGCAGAGCCCAAAGACAGACAGTCCCCATCGCAGCCTGACTCGAAGCAAATGGGCTGTTGACTCTCAGACAAAGGGCAAACTGTGATTCCTCCAGCAACAACCCGGGATGAGAGAGTAAAGACAGATTTCTACAGATTTTTTCACGGTAGTTTGTCAGGCACGGCAGAATCACAGGCCAGCTCCAGCAAAAGGGTTTCCCGTTTGGGCCGTACGAAGAGCGGACGGCTCGGAGCGACAGGCTGGATTATGCGGACGACAGAAGACTCCATGTCCTTCCCGAGCTGTTACTCCCTCTTCTGTGAGAGAGCCTGGCTCGTGGCACGGGTGGTTCCCCTGCACCAGAGCCGTGCTGGCACAGAGGGTGGCCTCGGCAGGTGATGGGCAGGATTTTCAGCAGTTCACAGCAAGGTCCGTGTCTCCCCCAGTCCCCACTAGACTATTCAACAGGGAGGTAGGAAATGGCTTTAAAATAATGAACATCAACTGAAAACAATATGGCCAGCAGGAGCAGGGCAGTGACTGTCCCCCTGCACTGGGGGCACTGGTGAGGCCACACCTTGAGTGCTGTGTCCAGTTTTGGTCCCCTCACTTCACGAAGGACATTGAGGGGCTGGAGC
>NW_010419428.1:8838-11808 GCF_000710305.1 Buceros rhinoceros silvestris
ACAAAGGACATTGAGGGGCGGGAGCGGGTTCAGAGGAGGGCAGTGAAGCTCCTGAAGGGTTTAGAGAACTTGTCGTATGAGGAGCGGCTGCGGGAGCTGGGGTTGGTGAGTCTGGAGAAGAGGAGGCTCAGGGGGGACCTTATCGCTCTCTACAACTCCCTGACAGGAGGTTGTGGGGAGGTGGGGGTCGGTTTTTTCTCCCATGTTACGAATGACAGGACAAGAGTGAATGGCCTCAAGTTGTGTCAGGGGAAATTTGGGTTGGATATCAGGAAAAATTTCTTTACACAGAGGGTTGTTTAGCATTGGAACGGGCTGCCCAGGGAGGTGGTGGAGTCCCCATCCCTGGAGGCGTTTCCCAGCCGTGTGCAGGTGCTGCTGAGGGACAGGGGGCAGGGGGGACCAGGCAGTGCTGGGGAACGGGGGCACTCGATGGGCTGAAAGGTCTCTTCCAACAGGTGATTCTGTGATGCTGAAAAGGAAAGGAGAATCAGGTCTGTGCTCAACAGCGTGAAATGACAGGATGGCACCTACGGAACATGGCTCCCACCCGCAGACACTTGGTTTTGCAGAAAGTAAAGCCAGGAGACCACTTGGGATGCTGGTTCGGCTCCGCAGCCCGAGGAGCTAAGGCTTTGCAGAAGTGCACAGGCACACAGCGAAACCCAGACCAGCGCTATGATTGCGGTCCCAGGGGTTACCACCACTTCCTGAACACAACAAGAATTCACACATACAATGGAAATCAGAAGCCAGAAACAACACTTAACTTCACAGAAAGTTGCTCCACAATCCCACGAAGGCAGGGTTGTGTAACCAGACGGATGCGCTTGGAGGAAGAACAGGCAGCACCTTCCGCAGCAGCCGGGAGGAGAGGAGGTAACGGGCACCGGGCTTGTCTTTCTGCCGGGGACAGCTTCGTTGGGCAGGGAGGAACCAGATGCTGGGACATAACGTTACCAGAAAAAAACAGACTCTTATGACCAGAGAATGTGACGATGCCGTGGTGATGACAGGTTACAGGGCAGAAGCGCAAACATTGTTGGCCGTAAGGATTCGAGGTGCCAGGCTCTAGAAATGGTTCCCGCGTGCTGTGTCGGCGGAGGGCAGGTGGGGTGTCGGGAGCTGTGTCTTTAAGCAGCTGAGTTCTGGAGACAGGCAGTCTGGGACCGGGCTGCAGCAGTGCAGGGTTTATTATGCAATGTCTCTTGGAACTAGTCCCTGCATGAAGGAGGTACCCATTAAGCGCCTGCTCTGCCGTGTCTCCTGCGCACCACAGACGAAGTCCTCAGGAATCCACGCAGGGGCTCGACCATCAGCTGGGGGAGCGGGCAGCTGCGCGCTGGAGTCCAGACTGGGAATGCTGGGTTCCAGTTCGCAGCAGTATGGCTCATTTGCTTGCTACGTGGTGCCTTTCAGAGAGTTTCCTTTCTTCTCACAAGATCCTCCTACTCCGTGTGAGCTCGTTCTGTGGGTGGCATCACCAGCGGCTGAGGCCCTCGGACCCTCGCAATGCCAATACCAAAGGGCTGTGGCACCCCGAGCGCTGCAGCACCGTTACGCCCTTGGGGTGTTTGACTGCAGCCCTGTTTCCAGGGCAGTGGATCGAGGTCTTCCTCTCCCCCCTGCTATTACCCCAGTGCCGTCAGAACCCCATGGCAGGGGGCAGCTGGGGCCATCCTAAGGGGATGGAGAGTGCCGTGGAGAAGCTGCAGGACACAGCAGCAATAAGGACCCTCCTCCTCTCCTGTTCCCTGGGGTGTAGGATTCTCTCCCTCCGAAGCACCTCCTTCCCCTCCCACTCTGTCCCGAGGAATTATGGAAACTTCTGGGCTAGAAAAGATCCTTAAGATCGTTGAGCCCCACCGTCTCGCAGCTCCCCTCTGATTTCACCGATGTGGCAAGCCTGGCACTTGCTGTATAGATAGAGGAGCTCTCCCAGCTAACAGGAGAGGAATCTTGGCCTCCATGAGTCCTCCCATCTGCTCCCCATTCCCAAGAGCGAGCACACACCAGCTCCTGTCGTGCTGGGGTGGTGTCAGGGTCTCTTGCTTGGGGGCTGTATGGCAGAGCTGCAGCACTGGTGTAATTGTTTGGCACCAGGCAGCCTGGACACCTCCCTGGAGCTCTGTGGTCCATCCCCAGAGGTCGATCTCCATCCTGACCTCACGCAGAGTTATTGCAGCAGCAGAGAAGGGGGCTATAAGGGGAGCAAAATGGTGGGGAGGGGTCTCCTGGCATCAGCTGCTCCAGCAAATCCTTAGTCGTCCGGCCCACCAGTGGCAGAATGGGCAAGGCGAGCCCAGGGGGTTACCCACGCTGCAGCGCCCCGTGCACTGACCACGCTCGTTAAGAAGCAAAGGGCACTGCTGTCCTTGGTTGTGCCTGACAGACAGCCCGAGCCGCTTTCCTCCCCCCACCGCCAGCAGCGAAATATCTTCCCTCAACCAAAACTGGGGCAAACGCCTCCTATCGCCACGAACCACCGCCGGAGGGGAGCTGTTCCCGCACCTGGAGCTGCTGCGAACAGCGGCCCTGTCCCACGCTGGGCCATCCTGAGCCAGACGGGACCTGGCTGCTTCGAAGGACACGAAGCAGGCAGCTTGTGCAGCCCGCAAGTAACGCAGCGGTGGAGGCAGAGGCCTGGCCGAGACCGCCGGCACGACGGCAGCCAGACCTCGGCGAGGACAGGCACCATGTAAATAGATGCAGAATTTGCAAGTAGATATAATGAGGGGCATGTAAATGCAGGAGTAAATGTAATGAATTCGAGCGTTGCAGTAAACAAAAGGCAGACGAGCTGTTCGCAGAAGAAGGTGTCGTTACAGATCGCCTTTCAACCAACAAAACGGTGCTGGTTAATCCAACACAGCTTGTGGGCTTTGTCCGCACACCCTCGGATAGTCCCGGTGCCCTTCCACAGCCTGTCCTCCGGCTGAGGCTGCTCTTCGGGGACATAGTGACATGTAG